>NW_011888802.1:273875-288875 GCF_000151845.1 Pteropus vampyrus | reverse complement strand
ATTCGCCTTGAGGCAGGACAGATGATTCAATGTAGTTTGTAGAATGGCAGCTTGGACTACGGCAAACTAACTGGTACTTGGTTCTCCACCGAGCATAGTCTTGTACTAAAGATTTCAAAAGCAGTATCAGGAATAGTGCTAGGACAATTCTACTTCATTTGTGCAGTCTTTGCATTGTGATCAGCCCCATGCATAATCTCCTTACAATTAGGAAAGTAGCAGTGTTCTCTGTCCCTTTTGGATAACGTTTCCAAACGTGTTCCAAATGTGTATCTCTATCTGGGATACACGTCACAATTCCTTTGATTTTTATGTTCTTTGGCTTTGAATGAACTGGGAATCAAGACTGAGGGTAGGTTCTTTTCTCACTGGACTGATGGACGTCATATGTCAACCCTTGCTCACCTCCCTTCAGCTCCTATCTCTGTGCAGTATATGCTGCTCTGCCGATGCCCTGCCCTGAATTGGACTTCAGCCTTGCTTAGATTCTGCTTTTCTGGAGGCAGCGGTTGTATTTCCCAGAGATCTGGCAAAGTATAGACTGAGAAAGCTTCATAGTCTTTTGTAGACAGCAAGACCACTCTCTGGTCAGCTGATTCCCTGGTACAACAGAGAGGCTTAGAAAAGATTTCCAAGGTCCACACCACCCTGAAAGAGGGAGGCTAGTTTTTAACTGACCCCTTGACCACAGAGCCTTTACAATTGCAGTTTGGATTGTGAGGACATGCTCTTGCTCTAGGAAGGCATACAGTTAGCTCCTTTTCTCCTTCAAGATTTTCTTAAATGTCATCTTATTGAGGCTATCTGACCCACCTTTTTATTTTAATTTTTTTAATTTTTAATTTTTATTATGGTGACATTGGTTAGCGAAATCCAGTAAGTTTCAGGTGTACAATTCAACAGTAAGGCATATATATACATTGCATTGTGTGTTCACCATCCATAGTTAGATCTCTTTCTGTCACCATATATTTTTGACCCCTTTCATCCTAGCTACCTCCTCTCTCCCCGCTGCCTCCCCTAACTCTCTGGTAACCACTAGTCTATTGTCTATGTCCATCAATCTATCTTTTAAAAAATATAGTCCTCATCCCCATTTTTCTTTTCTCCTTTGACTGCTTTACTCTTATCTACAGTATGAGAAATAAACATTTAGTATATGATTTTACGTGTTTTTTATTGTGTGTTTTCCTTCTTCTAGAGTCTAGACTAGACTGTAAAATTATGAAGACAGAGGTTTTTGTTTCATTTCATCACAGGTATATCCCCAGTGCCTAGAACAGTGCCAGGCACATAGGAGATTTATTAAATCAAATAAGTGAACTCACAGTTTCCTTCATCCTTTTTGTCAGAGAGGATGGTTCTTCAGCTGTGTTCTTTTTGTAACTTTGATCCATCGACATTCTTTCTCTCTCTTACATATCCAGTGTTTCCTTCTTCGCTTTCTCTTCTCTGTCCAATGACAACCATACTTAACTAACTCCCCCTTCCTTTAACTCTAATTCCTTCTTTCTATTCACTTCCAGAATTTGATTCATGGACATGAATGCTTTATCTGCTGCCTCCACTTTTTGGTCCCATTTATCCACAACTCATTTAGTCTCCTTCTTCCATTCAACTATTTCTTTTAGGCCTCATATTACTGACATTTCTGCAGCCTTTTACTGTGCTGGTCATTCTTGTTTTATTGTAATTGTTCTCTCTGGAACTTGTGACATCTCTCCTCACTCCTAACTCTGTGTCTATGCTTTTTTTCTGTGATTGGTTTCTGCTTCTCTGACTACCTCTTAAATTTCCAAGATGCCATCCTGAATTCTCTTACCTTTTACTCTAAAAGCTCTGCATGGGTGATCTCAAATCCTTAGCTTCAATTACCAGCTAGAATACATGTCTCCTGCCTGGAGCTTTTTCCCGAATTCTAGTATTATATTTCAACCAGTATACCATTCACTCATAGAAGAATGTGGTATAGAGAACAGACACATAAATTGATCATTTTATTAAAATGTGATTAGGGTCATTTCTCATCTCATTTTCATAGGATGAAAATAGGCTGCTATAATTCCTTCACCTTAGTAGCTGCGTGACTTAGAAAAGTTAGCTGAGCTCTTTGTCTTCTCATCAATAAAATGGGAATGATACTAGTATCTACTTAATAGGGCTGTTGACAAGATTAGATGAAATGATGAGGCATAATATTTAGACCAATGCCTTGAACTAGGTGTGCAAAAGTGTTAGCTAGTGATACTATTATTATTATTATTATTTATTATTATTATTATTTAAATTAGCACATAGGAGAGTCCGTGAAGTTATATATAAGGGTTCTAGGTAAGGTTCCCTAGAGGTTATCTGTTTAATGAATTTTTAAGTGTGACTCAGAGATGAACCAGTGGATGAAGGGTAGAAAGAATATTTCAGGCACTAGAAACAATGTAAATAATGACCCAAAGGATGGAAGCATCTGCTATGTGGGAGAAAATAAAAGCAGATAGATACTTCTAGAGTATAAATTTCAAGGTGGGGAATAGTCAGAGATAAAACTAGAAAATTAGAGGCCAGATCATGGGGATCCTTGAATGCCATACTAAGAAGTATGGCTGTACTCTATGGATGTTCAAAATTTTGAATTTTAAACCTGGAAGTCATTAAATTATTATTTCTTTCATTCTAGATAAAATCACTTTAGCAGCAAATAGTAGGATCTCATTAAGAGTAACAAATCAAATAGTAGTGCTTCTAGTTATGCAAAAACTGTAAGGACTACGTCCATAATAATGTGCAAGACATCTCTTAGGAACTCCCCAAAATAGTTGGAAGTTTTGAGGGATGATAGAGATGTCATGCTAGTTATCTGAGGCAAAGTCTGAAAAATATTAATTGTGACTTTTCCTATGGCTGGATCAAATAGAGATTACACAGTTAACTCTAATGTGTTGAACAGCATTAAGTGCAATCATAGAAATATAAGTGAAGTACAGCGGGAACAAAAAGAAAGAATTAGAGAGGTAGAGCTGGAACAACACAGAGGTGGGAAATTTTAAAAAGCATGCAAGGAACATCTATTTTGGTTAAATCTGAGAAATATGGAGAAGTGGTATAAAATGAAGCTCAAAATACAGCTTGCGGTAGATTGTGAAAGGCATTTACTCTCTTGCCAACTATTTTTAATTTTCTTCTACATAGGTATCATAAATTGATATTTTATCATATTTATTGGTTTCTGAATGTGTTTTATTCATTGTTATAAAAATGGAGTGAAAGTAATGAAATTACTATGGAGATACAAAAAATTAAATTCTGAATAACATTTAAATTCTGATTTTCTGAGTATGTATTGAGTAGTAGATTTAAAATCTCACTTCAGGAAATAGGAGAAAGAAAATACCAATCAGATGAGAACTGAGGTCCTAATATTAAAGTGTGCTTTACAATATATTCATTACATTTGTAACTGACCCATATAATAGGTTGACCATGTTTATTGCAGTTATTAATTCGAATGTCTACAGCATTAGGGTGAAGTGAGATGTCAAAACCATTTAGTGAAGTCTATATTCCGATTAAGAATATGCATGCTGAGTTGTTCATTCAGTTAATCACAGATAATCATAATCTAGCTTACGTTTATATACCATATTTAATCACGAGAGAGTCTATAGCATTTGGTAAACTAAAATGATTCAGTGTTCAGCCAGAACAATAATTGTTATGTTACTGAGTGAAATAGCATAATATAAACTACAGAAACCTGAAAAAAATCTTAGATATGCATGTGTTAAAAAATATGCTTTAAAATGAATACTGTGAGTTCAAATTAATGATCTTGTCTATATACAGAATAGAATTTTAGAATTATAGCATTTTAATAAAGCAAGAAGGGACCTTGACAATCGCCTTCTCCAACCACTTCATTTTACAGATGAGGAAAAACTAATTTTCACAATTTTGATTTCTTGCTAGTTCCTATTACACTGCAACATTATTTTCCTGTCATTGTTGGCAAAAATGATATCATATTTATTAAAGTGATATGAAAAGTATGTATTACTTTTTTTTTATATTACCACCACCACCACTACCACCCAATTCAGAAATTCAGTTTCTAAAAGCTCCACCTATAAACTACTCAAGGTGGTGCCAAGTTCATTGCCAGGAAGTACATCTGTGACTCAGAAATAGATTACAGTAAGGGATGATGTTAGTGGTATTAACTTGGAGTGTCCTATCCCCATATTGCCACCCCCAAAATGCAAATGTGCTTGCCACTCTTTAATCTAGAGAAAGAGCTGACTACAAGCTTTTTGTCATCATTGGGAGGGTTCAGTAACCCTCTAAAAATACATAATGCCCCAGAGATTGTCCCAGTGTTTTACCTAGGGACTATTTTTAATACCTGGTTTTATCTGCTGACTATGTTATATTAAGAACAGGCTCTAACGTTCAGAGAACTATTCAACTATAATGGCTAATTTCAGGCAATTTTCTCCCTCTGCCCTCTTGTCTTGTTACTTTTTTAAGTAAAAGTGTTGATTTATACGCCTTCTATGAGCTGCAGGCTATGTTTTAGGTTTTATCTTCTTTTTCTCATTTCTTTTGCACATCTGCGTCTTTTCTCTTCTAAAAGTCCTAGCCCACAATTCCTCTCATGTCTTGATCACTCCTACCAGCACTTTTGGATCTAAGACTTTCTGTAAACTGGAAGCATCTTTTTCATCTCTATGGCATTTAATTTTAATTTAACTTGTTACTTAACTGCTTAATGGAAATATTTTGTCTTCTTAAATTAGATTATAAGCACCTAAAGGACAAAAATCGGTAAATCTTACATATTTCCTCAGTGCCTAACAGCATCCTAAGGTCATTTTAGGCCCTTGATAAATAAATTTTTATGCTAAACCATGGATTTTGCTTAGCTAAAAAGTCTGTCTATATAGTGGCATGTTTGTAAAAATGAATATTCTGATGTTTTAGAATGTTATAAAAATAACTATAGGTAATCAATTTGATTAAAATCAAAGTTTTCAATTATTCTTTATTATTCTTCTCAATTATTCTTCAATTAATTTTTCTATGTATAGAGTTAAGACCATAGGAGCGGTGCTTAAAATTCATTGAAAAAAAGATACCCTAAAAAATTTATTAAAATAAAACATTTTATTTAAAAAAATCATCAAATATTTTATAAATGAAGTAAGAATCACTTTCGTAATTATTCCAATGAGCCTAAAAAGAGGCAGTAAAGTGCAATATCAAGAACATGAACTTCAGTTTTAAATGGATAAGGGATGAGGTTGCAGCTCACTCATTTATCAGATGTATGACTTTAGAAACATTGTCCTACTGAATCTGTGTTCCTATGTAAAATGGAAATAATCGTATGTCCCTCCTTGGGTTTAAGAAACTTATATAAAGTGAGAAATGTAAATTACTTAGTCTAGAGTATCTCACGTATCTGCTGAGCCAAAACTCAGATTGAATATTTAGTTGTGCATCTTAATGTGGGAGTTTGTAACACCGCTGTCTTGATGATGTCTGTATGAACTGAACATGCATGCACTGATATCTCTTATGTGTATGGATATGCATGGGGAAAAGAGAAAGGTTTGTTTGGTACCTCCATGAGAGGCAAGAGGAGGGATAGGGTGGTGGTGAAGTCAGCAGATGTCTGTTTATTACAGTGGTAATCTTCAAATATGGCCTTCAACCATTCTTTCTCTCCCGGATACACATGACACTCCTCACATTAAGAGGTGGAGTCTCTTTCCCCAACCTTTCAAACTGGGCTGTCCGTGTGACCTACTCTAACCAATAGAACATAGTGGAAGTGATATTCTGGGACTTCTGAGCTCAGTCCTTAAGAGGTATGTCAGCTTCTGTGTTATCCCTTTCAGACAACTCTGGCTTGGAGACATCCACCATGTTGTGAAGAAGCCCAGTCTAGTGTAGTAAATAGGCAGAAGCCATATAGAAAGAGACCCTGGGAATGAAAACTCATCTTTGATAATTTAGTCCCAGCTGAACACCCAGCTGAATGGATTCACATAAGTGATCCTAGCCAACATCATATGGACCAAAAGAACTGCCACTAAGACATCTGTTCTGCCTTAACTCCTGACACACAGAATCTTAAGAAATGATAAATAGATATTGTTTTAAGTTCTTAAGTTTGTGGGTGGTTTGTTACACATCAATTAGTACTTGAAACAGCTATCCACACCTAGGAATTATATACACCCTCTGTGGAAAAGGAGTATTTCTTTCATTTATGCAGAACTCAGGATTGTTCTAGTTCAGTGAGGCCTTGAGGATATGGAATAAGTTTTTCAATGTGAGAATATAAAGCCTTGGGGACAACAGGGCACTGTACATGGAAAATGGAAGCAGCATATCCAGAGGCAAGGACAGCAGTGGCCTCCCTGGGGTGACCTTCCAGAGAGCAACTTCAACAAGGTGGCCTGGGCAGGGTTACAAAAGCACAGCTGAGAACATGTAAGCCTTCCTTGGAGGCTGCCACAAACAGAGAAGAAGAGGTCTGGGGGCAGATATTGAGGCCCTGTGGGGTGGCAAGCCAGTAGATGTCATGAATATGAGCTTGCAATGAGAACACTCCTGCCAAAAATGAAAGCCAAATTCCAGGGAAGTGATTCTCATTGGTTCAGCTTAGAATAGGTTCTCTACCTTTAAACTAACCAACTTGGGGGAAAGGGGTGACCTTGTTGTATGAATGTGACTACTTGAAGCTAGGCCATGGTACATGTGGATGATAGGAGTGAAGGGGAGACATAATTCACCTGATGCTGGTCTCATTTTGTATCTGTTAAAGCTTATTTTCTGATGCAATTATTTATTAACTTGCCTCTTATTGCAGACTAGGACTTTCCCTATACCCCTAAAAAATGGAAAGCCACTGGTTTGTAAATATTAGTTTTAATTAACAGTAGTTTCCTTTCCTCTACACCTATTGATACATTCCATGGTTTGTCACTACTCTTGTTTCTAACAGTATGACCATGTGGTCTGGGTTATTAATGATAATAAATAAGGTATATTTGGCACTGTAACATTTTTCAAAGCAATTTTACATAGTTATAGAATTTATCTCTGCATGGTGATATAAGCATTATAATGTTGACCTCTTAGCAGAAAAAGAAGACTCAGAGAGGTTATGTATCTTGTGCATGGGTTTTCAAAGGGTCAGAAGAAGATAGATAAGAGTATAACATCTTTGCCCCCCAGGTCAAGAGGACCAGCTTGGGTATTTTCCAAGACACAATTACAACTAGCCTAACTTGAAACTGGGAAGTTTCTAAGGTAAAGAGTGAGAGGAATAAGCAAGAGAGTCAATGATTCTGAGAGTAGGGAGCAGGACTGGGCTCTATGTACCATGCTAGTTGCTTTGAGTATCTGCAGGACTTTATTAGTAGGGCTACCCATTTAAATGGTTCCCAGAGTTTTAAAGGCAGAAATGTATGGCTTCTTAAAGAAGTCTGACAGTGTGGAAGGGCCTGGCATAGTACTTGAGACTCAGGAGGCCTTCAAACTTGTGCAGTTCCTCCAAATTATCATGATTTGTGCTTATCCCAATTCATGGCATCCTGCTACAGTGCAGATGTGCTCTGCTTCTGACTCTCTGGCTGCCACTTGTTAACTGTGAAATCTTGGGCCACTTTCTTAACCCCTCTGATGCCTAGCTTCCTTCCTTGTAAAATAGGATCGTGTTATCTGTCTCGTATGGAGAAGAGTGCATAAGGCAACATAAAAAGCGCTGATCCTATCGCCTGGAGAGAAAGTTCTTTCTTCGCATTAGCTCCCCTAATCCCTTCAATGGCAGTAGGAAAATAAGCTGAATCTCCTTTAATCCTGTTACATTATTTATAATGAAAAAGTTTTAAGTAGAAAAAGGTGTTTCCTCTGCCATTTACACGCAGTCCTGAAGACTCTGGACCTCTTGGAATATTGACTCTAGAAAGAAACTATTATAGCGATAAAATGCACATTCCACATCTTAACTTGGAAAAGTTACTTAATTTATTTAAGTCACAGTTTCCTCATCTTTAGAATGAGTACAATACTAATGCCTCCTTTCTAGGGTTGTTGTAAGGATTCGTATGCATTTAGCAACGTAAATGTAAATGTAAAGCACTTAGCACAGTAATCATCGCATATTAAGTGCTCGATAAATGTTAGCTATTGTTATAATTATTTAAGCTTCAGTTTACTGACTTACAGATTGTGTAATGTAATAACTACTTTGAAGAGTATTTGAAGATTAAAATGAAGATTATTTATATAAATGTATGTAGATTAATAACTGGTACATAGTAAGCATACAGCCAATGTTGCTTCATTCCTTCTTATAAATCATTGCTTAATTAACATAGGTACTCAAACAAATGTTAGCCTTTGCTGTTCATAAGTACTCAGTATTCATACCCAATGGAAGATATTCCTGATATCTAGAACTTAGGACATGTGTATCTCTCACTGATTTTGGGAGAAGGATGCAGGTGATTTAAAGAAAAATAAGGCAATTTAATATGGAAGGTCATATCTTCAACAGAAAAAAGAAATTTAGAATTACTAACTGCCAATAAATATAAAGTAGGATTTAAGGTGACAATATTAAAACAACTGTCACAGGCTGTCCTAGCCATATACATGTAAGTGCACACCAGTAAAGCCAATTTACACTATGTTTTCCACATCCTGAAGGAGGTAGTGGTGATCTTGTCTCATTCCCTTACATCTTTGAGAATAAAGGAATTATTAAATGTTGTTCACTATAACATTTTATTATATATATTTATACACTCACACACAAACACAGGTTACATAATAAATTCTGGTATGAGTTCAAAGATTGATGAAAATAATGTTTCAAATTGGCTTAAGGTGCTTTCAATTTTGTTTTCAACCAATTCAACAATATAAGAACTATATGAAAGAATGATAAAACTCAATGAGAAGACATACCCCCTGGTTCTTTCCAAAAGTTAAATAGCCAGCTTTGTGAGTCCAAGAGCTGAGTTCTCTCCATTAACCTAGAACACAATCTTTTCACTATTTAAGGGTCTAGTTTTATAATATATGCCAGTTCTTGCTATGCCATCATTACAGACTTCTGTGTTACCATATCATTCTAGATTGCAAAGAGACTTGGCCATGAACGCCCTGCCAAAATATGTCATTATTCCCTTTGTAGTACAACAGCTTATATTAGACTTTGATCACTAACTTGTAATTATTTTTAAATAGTTGCTCACCTTTATATAGAGAATTGCAGTGTAAGCATTGTTCTTGTAGTAGATCTTTTACACAGATAGTGCCCAAGAGGTAAAATCTTGGCATCTAAAATTAGAGGAATAAAAAATGCATAAGCTGTTTAATGTATAGATAAGAGGAGAATTCAAAGTTTTCTTCATAAGAAATTCATTTTCTAAGAAATAACTTCAATTAAAATATCTAACAAATAAAACCAGAGAATTTTAAAGCATTTTGACAAAAGATTTAATAATTTAATATTTTTCTTTTCCTTTGAAAGAATGTAAAAATATAAATCTCATTTACTAAAATGCAATAATGTAGCCCTATAGAATAGTTCTTAAAATGAATAAGGTTCTTAAAGTTATTATATTGAACAAGACTTAAATACAACAAAGACTTAAAATACAACAGAGAAAAATAAAATCTAAAGTACCGTGAAATGAAATCAGGAATATGACTGATTGTTAAAGTTATAAGGAAATCTCCAAATCTGAAAAAAAAAAAAAATTCTGTTATCCTAGGAATTTTTGTGGTGATTTAGAGGAATACTAAAAATGTTAAGCCTGAAACCAAGAAGTAAAGGTTTAGATGAACTAAAACCAATCCAAAGAAATTTTTAAAAACTGTTTAATTTGAAAGAAACATTTGCGAAGCTCACATTTTAATAGGTGATAAAGTTGCAAGCAGTTACAGATTCCCATTCAAACCAGGCGAATGGGGCAGGCAAATGTTTTACTCATATTATTCTGTGACAGAAGAGAAGTTCGCCACCAATCTGTACTAATTTGTTACATATCACATACTTTCATCTGTACTTATAAATAGGAGAAGGGGAAAAAAAAGAATTTGGTCTCTTTCTTTCTGTTGACAGGACTTTTCTTATTGTCCCTGATGTGTCCTACACAGAACAAGTGCTCTAGTAGATAAGAGGATAGAGCAATACATGAGCACTTGAAATGGCTGTGGATAAACACTAGCATATTTGTCATGTACTTTAATCCGCTATGATCAAGGGATTTCCAAGATACAGTTCTGGCTCTCCAGAGCTGCTTAATTACATTACTTACAAGTGCTTTGTTCAGCTACAAAGATGAGTGTGAACGATAATAATAATAATAATAATATAATGACAATAACCAAAAAAAAAATTGTTACATAAATAAATATCAACTTTTACATCAAGAATCGGAGTTTTTACTGTAATCCCATTTACTGTGGGAAAAAATATTAAAAAATAATAAATTACATCAAATATTTATTGGGAAACTCTCACTGATTTAGGACAAAATCTCTTTATCATTAGGTTTACTGCAAAGAATCTACAGAAAACAAAAGATTAAAATAAGAGAATTTAAAAAAAAAGTTTCTCCTATTTTTATCTCTCTTGTTTATTCTGTAGCATAACTCTAGAAAATGGAAAATATACAGTTGTACAGACAAAATCTTATCCTTAGAATGACCTCAAAATAGCTAGGATAATTGTCCCAAATTTCTTAGATATTCTTAGCTCAGAGGAAGGCATATTCATACAAAAAGCACCCCAAATCAGTTCTGCCAGCATCAGTTCCAACCAAAAAGGAAGAAAAATTCAAGAGTGGCATAGACTTTGGTCTCTAAATACGGCTTCCCATAAAAATGATGAGGGATTCTTGGAGAAAAAGTTGGTTCCAGGTCTGGGAAAGGAAAGATGCAAGGTGAATCTGGAACATCCTGCTAGTCATAAAGGGAGGAAGGTAGCGACTGGGGACATGTCAAAGGGAGAAAGGAAACTGCTTGAAGGGCTCCCACTAGCCATAGATTAGACAATTAGAATATCAAAAGGATAACGACTGTAATAGATTAAAATACGTTAAATATTTTTTAAATTTCATGAGTTTATAATTAACTAAAAAAGAGAAAAAAGAAAAGAAAAAGCCCTCATTAATCACCACTAGAGGTTGCTAAGATATCAATTTATTATTCTAAAAAGTGTTTTAAAAAAAGTTGGAGTAAGAGGAAAAACTGAGCATTTATACCAACTTTCCTGTATGAACTACATTTTATCGTAAAAAGCTCATGAAAGAAAATTCTTCTATAGTGAAGAATTCTAACTAATAAAAGCAGAAGGAATGATAGAATCAGAAATTTGCACCATTTTGCAACTTCTAATGAAATAATGTAGCATCAGTAATAACCAATGGCTACTAAAACTTTTATTTGAAAGGTCACTGAGGAACTTTGAAATGTTTCCTGATATGATGAAAAGAAAATACATGGTACTGCTTATACAGTTTTCTTGCTGAAAGACTAAACCAAAGCTAATGTACTCCCTAAATCTAAAACCAGTTAACACAAAAAAATCTATGGATAGAGAAACATGGCATAGATATCCATGTGGATAGAATAAGTCTAACTCTTAATGTGGATAATTTTACAAGGCAAATGACCCGGATACTTTGACAAATCAATAGCATGAAAAATGGAAAGAGAAGGAAATATGAGAGGTTAAAAGAGATTTAATCACAACACCAAACAAATGCAAACTTTATATCCTAATTTTAACAGTTACTATAAAAAAAAATGTATCTTTGAGAACTTTAACATGAGCTAAGCATTAGATAATTTTTTTTAAATATTGATGATTTTGTTAGGTGAGACAAATACGTTGAAGTTATATTAACAAAAGATACTTTTCCCTTTAGACTTCAATAATGAAGTATGTTTGGTGAAATGAAGGGATTTGGATTAAAACTTCAACAAGAAATAGAAGGATGAATGAAACAAGATTGACAAAATGTTGATAATTATTGAAGCTGAATAATAAAATAGGGAGATTTACTATATGATTGTATTGATTTATTTATGTTGACTGAAATTTTACATAAAAAAACTTAAAACAAATAAAAGTAAGGACAAAGAACTGCTTCAGAGACTGTATCTTCTTAATATGAATCCATATTCTTTTTCCATATTAATTTTCAAAGACCTCGAGATAACATATTTTGGAGTTTGGACTTTTGGAGTTGGGTCAGTCTCTGTTCTGCTGACTTTCTAGTTCTCATACTTCATATCCTGCTTGCCTGTACCTGGCTAACTCCCAGGATATACAGCTTCTGAATACTGAGATTCAAGATAACCCTATGGACTAACTGTCTATGCCCTTACTATCCACTGGCTTTTAAAAAAATGTATGAACTGTGGTTCCTTGACTTTCAGACATTCTTACCTGTATCTCCTCATCCTGATTCTGAGAGCAGTGCCAGCTACATAAAATGTGCGGCCCAGTGGAAAATAAAGATGTGAGGCTCCTTATACAAAAATTGTAAAAATTTCTAGAGTGACAATAGAGCATTAACCCAAGTGTGAATTGCTTTAGAGTGTGAGACATGGTGTAGTGGCACAGGTTTCATATCCATATAGCCAGTGACATCTGTGAGTAGCTACAGATTCCAGATTGTCTCTACAGAGTATTACGGAATATGCAGAACATTAAATTCTGCATAGCACAGATAAGGGAGTAAATGAATGGGTGAAATAGGCTCTTGATAAACATTTTAATTAATGAATTAAAACATTAGTGAAACATTTGTTTCTGAAATCTATATGTATGCTAGCAACAAATACTAAAAATTATTTGAAGTTGATCTTTCCATATTATAATAGAGAATCTATGTAGTCTGACCATACTGCCACCAGTGATTTCATGTACCTGACTAGAGGTTCATACACAGCAAATGTAAACATGCTGCTTGCTGTCATTTGAAATGTTTATCTCCCAGGCTTTCAGCCATTGACTGCTGGACCCTTCTAGCCTTTCTATTTGAGCTCACTGTTCTTGGTTCATTTAGTTTCCCATCCCACAGATGAGTATGATCAGTGACCCCCCTGCTGATCAATGTAGTCAGTCAATACTGTAAACCCAGACTAAATACATGAGCAACATCTCTGCCCTGGGGAAAGAGAGAGAGAAAGATGATAAGAGGGAAGGTGGGCAGAGGGGTGGGAGTATTTCATTTCCCTCCACCGGATGCAATGGTTACAAATACAAATAAGAAGTAATCTCGGTCCTCAAAGAGCTTTTCACTAGTGGAGAGAAACAACATATAAACAAATAGTTGCCAAAGTCTTCCAGGTGCTAAGATATACTGCTCTAGTTTATTCTTCCAGTTGTCTTCACCTTGCTTTTTCTTGCTCTTTCCTGTTGTGGCAACAGCCTCTCAATGCATACTAGATAAAACAGAGGGCCTAGTTGTGAAGCCCACAAGGTTTTGAAGAAAAGCACTGTAAAATTGAGGTTTTCTAGAAAGTCAAGGTTTCCATCTGAGATTGATGTTCATCGACATGCTCAAAACATAATACAAGTGTTTTAAAAAAAGTTGGAGTAAGAGGAAAAACTTGAAAACTATAATCACAGTTCTTATTTTTCATTGCCATGTTAAAAGATTTCCTTCCTGCTGACTGTTTTCCACCAATAATTTCTCATTGTTTTTTTGTTTTGTATGGCTGTGTTCTAGCTACTAAAGACATTTATTAAAAGAAGCAATAAAGATCATTAGAAGGACAGGAGTTTTAGAACTGTTGCCTAAATCTTAGATGTCATTCTGTTATTCCCTCCTTAGCTATGCTTATAATTGCAAGCTGACCTATTTTTCTGGAATGTCCTTGTAAAGGAAACCATCCATTTCCCAAAGTGGAGAGTGTCACTGCCTTCTAAGTAATAGTTTCACCAAGCAGTGGATAAGCTAACTGGATGAAATCACTGGGAGCTAAGACCTAAGTGCTGGTCTCTCCTGCATGCTGTCCATACCAAGAGCACGAAGTAAGAATTAGAAAATGGAGTAAAAGAGAAACACCATGCTTAAAATATAGGCTAGGAATTTGGGGAGATGTATAATCTCCTTCTATAACCAAATTCACATACCCAAATTGAAACAACAAACTGAATTAAGATTTGAAAAATGAGAGTTTTTCTCCTCTCTGGTTCTATATTTAGTGATAAAGTGGAGACATCATAATTATCTGGTAAATTGGTTCCCTCTATACTAGAGAATTGAACTATTCAGGGATAGGATGGTTTCTGAATTATCTGGACTGCTTACCCACACTAATCATGAATATTTATGAAATCTGAACCTCACTTTGTGCTCTGTAAACACAGCCTGAATTATTCAGATTGTTTGTCTATACTGTAAAAGTGGAAAATTCTCCTTGTACCTTATTTTTAGTATTAACAAATAGACACTATTATGTTTTGGGTATAAGGACAAAATAAGACAAAGACATTTACCTCCCCTTATTATAGCACTCCAATTAACAATTTTTGTATCTGTGAAATGATTCATTTATGTTAAACATATATTTTGTATTTGATATTTCAATGGTATTTAACCTATGGCTATGCTTTAAATTAGTTATGTTTTAAAACATTTCAGTGATTGTATAATTCAATCAGATAGCCTAGCAGGAGATTAATTGGAAACATATGTGACACAGTGGTATCATAAGTCCCTCCTGCCACAGGAAAAAAGGGGTTTACTCTGTGCTCCTCCAAAGCTGTGTGGGCAGATCAATGGTCAGAACCTTAATGCAGCTGATATGGGCCCATTAGGATGCGACCCCAGAAATAGGCTTCAACTAAACATTTAAAAAATTAGACTTAATGATACATCATTTTATAATTAGAACAGCAGGAAGATAAAACTGATTTATTTTATTTCAAAGTCTATGTATGTTTGTGTGTGCATGTATGTGTGT
>NW_011888802.1:239261-273194 GCF_000151845.1 Pteropus vampyrus | reverse complement strand
CGACTATGTCTAGCTGTCCTGGATGAGAGCTCATAAGATTTGTAAGGAGCACATTCTACGAATAGAGGGTGAATCAAAATCCCCCTTTTTTTGTTTCCTACTGTCTTAGTCTACTTTGGTTGCCATGACAAAATACCATAGGCTGGGTGATTAAACACCAAAATTTATTTCTCACAGTTCTGGAGGCTGAGAGTCTGAGATCAGGGTGCCAGCGTGGTCAGATTCTGCTGAGGGACCTCTTCCTTGTTTACAGTGGACTGCCTTCCCTCCCTGCCCTCCAATAGTCGAAAAAAAAGCAAGCTCTGGTCTCTTTCTCTTATGAAGACACCAATCCAATCATGGGGCCCCATCCTCAGGACCTCATCTAAACCTAATTACTTCCCAAAGGCCCCATCTCCAAATACTATCACATAGGGGGTAATTATGGTTCAATATGTAACTGTAATATGCTGTGACAGAGGCTTTGCTCCAAGCCTAGCCAGTCAGCTCAGCATTTATAATTTAGGGAAAGAGATGCCAGCTCCTCCCTATTATGATAGGGAGTGATGTCTAAGCTTGGGTTGCCGCTTTATGATATGGCAAGCCAGGTGTCACCACATCAGTATTCATGGTTAGAGAAGCAACCTATTCCTGGCATTGTGAGTAGGATTCTGAACCCAGTTACGGTGTGTGTATATGGGTTTTCCCCTACACCACCAAGCAATTCTTAGCACTATCTGGTGTCCTACAATTTAACTCAATTTCAATACTGTCTACCTGGAAATAGGGTCAGCTCCCACAAGTTAAGGGCTCAGTCCTAGAAGAGTCCTTTCTTCCTTGTCCCCATCACGACTTCAGATGCTAGCTAGTCCAGGTTGTCACCTTGTCTGTCACCTGTTCTTCAGACTGACAGGCTGTAGATGGAAAGTGCCAACAATCCCTCCTTGGGTTCAATTAATTTGCTAGAGTGGCTCACAGAACTCAGAAAAACATTTTACTTATTGGATCATCAGCTTATTATAAAAAAAAAATATAACTCAAGAACAATAAGATTGAAGAGATGCATACAGCAATGTGAGAAGGGTGGTGAACTTTCCCGCCCTCTCCGAAGGTGCTTCTCTGCCCCAAATCTCCGCGTGTTAGCCAACCTACAAACTCTCTAAGCCTCGGTCTGAAGTTTTTATGTAAACTTCATTTATAGGCATGACTGACAAAATGATTGGCCATTGGCAATTGATACAACCTCTAGCCCCCCTCCCCACCCCAGAGGTCAGGAAGGAGGGGCTGAAAATTCTAACCTTCAAATCACCAGTTAGTTCTCCTAGCAACCAGCCGGGATCCTAAGGCACTTTCCAAAAGTCGCTTTCCAAAAGTCACCTCATTAACATAACAAAAGACACCATTATCTCTCTTATCACTTGGGAAATTCCAAGAGTTTTAGGAGTTCTGTGCCAGAAACAGGGACAAAGACCAAATATAGAGTTCTTATTATTAATGACAAAATTACAGTGGGGGTGGAGTAGCTGGGGTACAAATCTTGAAGCTAATCAGGGTGTTCTCTCTTAAGCTCTGGGACCACAGAGCTGGACCTATGCAGGAGGTCAGTTTTGCAAGAGGCCAGTTTTCTCTTTGGGAATACAAGCTGAGATCATTCTTGGAGAAGCTTATATCTCTACCCCTCACACAACTCGTTTATAATCTCCCTTATCCAGTTTCACTTCCCGAGCTTTTAGTTATCTGTAGTCAACCACAATCCAAAAATATTAAATGGGAAATTCTAGAAATAAACAATTCATAAGTTTTAAGTCGCTCACTGTTCTGAGTAACATAATGAAATCTTGTGACATCCTTTCTTGGATATGACTTATCCCTTCGTCCAGCTTCACCAAGCTGTAGACTTTTCTACCTTTTGGTCACATAGTAGCCATTATCGCAATTATTATGGTGCTTATATTCAAGTAACCCTTATTTTACCTAATAATGACCCCAAAGTGCAAGAGGAGTGATGCCAGCAATTTGGATATGCCAAAGAGAAGCCATAAAGTGTCTTATTACGTGAAAAGGTGAAGTTTCTACTTCATAAGGAAATAAAATCACATGCTGAGGTTGCTAAGATCTACAGTAAGAATGAATTTCCTACCCTTGAAATTGTAAAGAAGGAAAAAGAAATTCATGCTAGTTTTTCTGTTGCACCTCAAACTGCAAAAGTTAATGGCCACAGCACACAATAAGTGCTTATTAAGAGGGAAAAGACATAAAGTCTGTGGGTGGAAGACGTAACATTGCCCTGGGTCAGTGGTCTTCCTGCTGACTATTGTCAGAGGTCAGCACAATCATGTGCCACCGCGTAAGAACATTGTTGTCAGCGACGGACTGCGTATATGACGGTGGTCCCATAAGATTATAATGGAGCCGACAAATTCCGATCACCTAGTGACGTGGTAACCATCATAATGTGGCACCAGTGGACCTGGAGTATGTCTGTGAGGCGGCCAGAATATACTCTACCTCACTTCCTCAAGGAACTCATCCTTCCCTCCTTTCTTCCGCTCCCCGCCACCACCACCCTTGCCTTCCGCCGCGCCCCCGCCCCCGCCGCCTTCCTCCGGTGCTGTGCCTGGGCACAGTCTGGTTGGTGCCAGCAGCCCGTGGGCCAGAAGGCCTGCCTCCAGACATCTTCCTGGGACCTGGTTGTCATAGCACAAGGCCTTACTCGCGTGTCTGCTGATACAGGTGTAAACGGACCTCCTGCACTGCCAGTTGTATAAAGGTATAGCACATACAATTACAGTAGAGCACCATACCGTTTGGTTTGTGTAAGTGCACTCTGCGATGCTGGCACAAAGACAAAAATTGCCAAACGTCACTTTTCCCAGAACGTATCTACGTAGTTAAGCTACGCATGACCGTAATGTCTTAACGCTACATCGCAACACCTAATCATTCACTACCCTCTCTCTCATCACGCAGGCATTGTATCATTTCATATCATCATCATCAGAAGAAGGGTGAGTACAGTACAAGATATTTTGAGAGAAACCACATTTACATAACTTTTATTACGGTATGTGTGCGGAGAAAGAAACATGGCTGCAGTCGGTGCTCCCTCCTGATACCCTTAGCAACCTCGGAGCGGAAGTGAGTCAGCTCTTCTCCCCTTGTGTAACCATGTGCCTGGTACGCATGCGTAGGTTTCTATTACCTGGCAGTATGCGCTGTTTAACCTGTGTATAAAAGATGCCCATGCCCTGTGAGGCCGGCTGTGACCTTGCTGGAATAAAGAGCTGTGTCACTTTCCTACAGCTACCCACATTTTTTCCAACGGCCGAGCCTCCTACCCCTTACCTCGGAACCTTGAATCTGCAGCAACACAGTATGTTATTACAATTGTTTTATTTTATTATTAGTTATTGTTGTTAATCTCTTATCGTGCCTAATTATGAATTAAACTTTATCATAGGTATATATGTATAGGAAAACCATAGTATATTTAGGGTTTGGTACTGTCTGGCTTCAGACACCCACTAGGGGTCTTGAAACATAACCCCCAAGAATAAAGGAGGACTACTACTATATAAGATTTTATAAATACATTTCTAGACTCAAGTTGCTTATATTTTTAAGATTTTTACATGCATATTATTGAGTGTCACGAACCTCTAAAGTTTTACTTTTTTCCTCATATTGTTCTTGTGTAAAGGTTTCAGTGTAAGATCTTGTTGGCCTCATAAGTTATGGAGCATTCTTTCTTTTTCTATTATTTGGAATAGTTGGTATAAAGCTAAAATTATTTGTTTCTCAAAAATGATAATATTCTTTTTTTTTTATTTTGTTACTGTGGAAAATTATTAACTTTTGATTCAGTACTTGAGTGTTATAGAATTATTTAAATATGTTATTTCTTCTCCTGGAAGCTGAAGTAAGTAAATTTATTTTTTTAGAAATGTGTCCATTTCTTCAAAGTATTAAATGTATTAGGAAAAAATTATTTTTACTATCCTATTTTTTAAAGTTCTATAGCTTTTGCAGTTTCCTCCCATTTTAATTCCTATTATTATTCATTTATGCCATTTCTCTTTTCTTTTTGTTTAGTATTGCCAATGGTTTGTCAATATTGTTTATTATACCCATGAACTATATTTTACTTGGTTGAGACTCTTTTTCATATACCTACTTTATGTTTCAATAATTTTTGCTATCTTCTTTATTTTCTGTCTTCTCTTTCATTATTTCATAAACAGTTTTTCCTCCAACTTTTAAAATCAAACTCAGCAATATTGGATATTTAGCTCATTAATTTCAACTCATTTATTTTCAAATATAAACATTTAAGACCACACATGTAATTCAAAATCATTTTCGCTATATTCTATGATTTTTATATGTCTCATTTTCATTATTTTTTTTCTTGCTGATTGCACTGGCTGGGACTTCGAGTATGATGATAAACAGGACTGGTGAGAGCAGATATCTTTGGTTTGTACCAAATCTTAGGAGAAATATATTTGGTTTTCTAATATGAAGTATAATGTTTTCAGTAGGTTTTGTAGATGCCTTTTACCAATGGAAGAAAAAACTCATTATCAAATTTTCTTCAATACTTTCTTGCTGACAGATTTTGTCATGGATGGACGTTTAGTTTAGTTATATCAAGTGATTGTCTCTATTAAGATGATTATATGGTTTTTCTCCTATATAGTTTTTCTAATATCTATTGATATGATAAAAGACAATGATTGAATTTTGAATGTGAGACCATGTTGCATTCCCAAGAGGAAACCTACTTGTCACGATGTATTTTTCTTTTTATTTATTACTGAGTTTGATTTGCCAATACTTTGTTGAGGACTTTTTTGTGTCTATGTTCCTGAAGTATATTGGTTCATAATTTTCTCATAAAGTTTTTTATCTAGTTTTTATATCAGGGTAATGCTGGCCTCAAAAAATGAGTGAGAAGTGTCTCATCTACTATTTTCTAAATGAGATTGTAAGAAACATTTTTTTTTTCTTTAAATGTTGAGTAAACTTCATCGGTGAAACCATTTGGGCTTGGGTTTTATTTATTAGAAGGTTTAACTATGAATTATATTTCTTCAATAGATATATCACTATTTAGATTATCCTGTGAGCTTTGGTAATTTATGTCTTTTAAGAAATTGATTTATTTTATTTAAGTTATCATATTTATGGGTGTCAATTTGTTTGTAGTATTTCCTAATTAGCTTTTTAATATCTGTAAAGTCTGTATGATGTCTCTTCTTTTATAACTGGTATTGGTAATTTAAAACTCTTTTTTTTTTTCTTGTTCAGTTTTATTAGAGGTTTGTTAAATTGTTTTTATTTTAAATTTTATTGATTTCTGCTATTGTCATAATTATTTCCTTACTTCTGCTTGTTATTGGGTTTAATTTGCCAATTTCTCAACATATTACAGAAGATGTAATATACACTTTTCCCTATTAATTTAGGCTGTTTTCATCAGAGTTAGTGAGGATATCCAAACAAGCATAGTACCCTTAGCTTAGGTTTTGAAAAGGAACCAAAGAAGAATCTCTAAGAGAAACATTTTTTTATTATCTTAAATTTATTATCTTAAACAACAAAACAAACAAACAAAAAAAGCAAGTTTTGTTTTTCTAATAACTGGCATAATGAAAAAGAAAAGAAGATGCAGGGTCTTGATCCAGTAGATAACCCTGGAGAAGGTAGAATGCATGTGGGGACAACATAATATGATGCTGAAGTTTTACAGCTGGACCTGCTGGAGAGGAAAAGGAAACAGTAGAGGTTAACACTTGTATTTCATTTCTAGTGCTACAATAAATAAAATGATGGAAAAAAATAACTTCCTTTGCTATTGTAATAGCAAATGTTCTCAAGCCCTGGAAAATTCAAAAGCTCTAAAAAGGCGAAGATTAGGGAAGAGAACATGGAAGAGGCCATAATGTTTCCAACTGGTGCCTGAGTGTCCAAGCTCAGAAAGCTAAAGCAGAGATACACAAAATGTAGGAAGCCACGACGTTTTCCTGGAGTTGGAGGAAAACAGAGAGAAGAGTCTGAGTTTGGGATAGTAAGAAATGGAAGGTCATCAATTTGACTCTAAGAATTGTTCGTTAGAGAGATGGAGTCTTTTCTTTCAAAAGAGAGTGATAAAATTTCAGAGGACATGATTCTCAGACTGAGGTCCTGGAAAGTCTTCAGATTAGACTCTCCCCCCAGAGGAGTGAGAACAGAAGTCTTGAGGTCCACCTGGTGACTGGCCTGTAACCAAAAAGAATTTTGAATTTCCAACTGGATAGCAAAAACATAAATACATTTAAAAAAATCACAAAGGCAGAGAGTCTATTACCAAAGGCCCTTACATCCTTTTCTATTGCCAAATTTCCACTATCCTTTTCAATATGAAAATCAGTCTATAACTTGTTTTTTTTAATATTTAAGAAACTATAAATATTTTTGGCAAAAAAAATCTATGATTTCAAGTCTCGAGGAAAAAAAATGACTACTCTTTATGAAAGAACTTCAAAGTCATCATTCACTTCCTACTTCAGACTGATAGAAGCTAGATTTATTTTATTGCATGGTATGTTGTAACTAACCCTCTCTTTTTTAATTAGATGCAATTTTTATAGACTGTTTAACTGTGTGGATATTTCAACTTGTGACCTTAAGATCATAAGGTCATTTTAAATCAATTTAAATGATTTCCTTAAAAAAGTTATTTTAAACCAAATTTCTTAAATTTTAATTAGAAAATCACAATGAAATAAAATCTTAACGTATGCACAGTCCACTAAATTTTACATTATGGAATGACTTATTTGAGGAATGAGTGTTTCTTATTTAAAATGTGGCTTTGAATATCATAAGACATTTTTATGGTTCTCTTTAAAGGCAGCTTTCTAAAAGATGCCTCCTATTTTCCAGTCCTTTGTGGTGGATGGAGACCATAAATATATTTGAAAATAAATAATTAGCTCTAATCTAATAAATAATCACACAAATCATCAAATTTGAGTGCAAACTAAGTATAAATCATACAAGAAAATTCACCACATCTTAAGTAAACCCTTCAGAGCAATAGTTTGGAGTCCACTGACTAGCCCGGGGAGGGGCAGGAGTAGCCCCCATAGGGGGTACAGAGATAAGGCATAGTTGTAGAATAGAGCCTCCCGGCTGCCATGTACTCAGTATATCATAAACTGGGGCAAAGACTTCCTCATCATTAGAGCTCTTCAACTCTCTTCACAGACTTCTTGCAGAGACCAGGAAAATACTTCCGACAAATTCCCAACAGTTTATTTGTCAGATATTTTATTCAAATTGCTCCCTTCTCCTTGCAGAGTACACGAAAGAACAGCACTGTCCTGTCTCCTCTGTGCTACCTGACTGCTGTTTCAAGGGATAACAAACAAATTAGGTCTTCATTACAATATTAGTTTGTATATTAGATCCTTTTTATCTTTTCGACCTTCTATTGTAATCACCAGAACAAAAAGACTTACTGACTCTGGACAAAATTATTTATTTGGTACCACTGTTGTAAAAATATTTGTATGTTGAAATGGTAGGAACTGCCTAGCACTGTTCTGGAGGAAGCAGACTGGAAAGCTCATTATATCTCAGCCACAAAGAGTGTCTGATTATCCATGGTCAGATGGCATCTGAAAGAAGGATATTTTTAATTATAATTTTTTCCTTTTCAGTGTTTTCAAACAGGCAACAATTATCTCAAATGTTTTCCTCTTTTTTTTTTTTTGCAACTGGAATCTATTTCCAATATCCCCTTTCTGGAACCTCACTATAAGTTATATTGATACAGTACAGTGTAAATATTTAAGATATAATCTAACAGAAATACTAAGGCAAGAGAAAGTAAGGAAGAAAAAAGACCTGAAACAATTAAAACTTAATTTGAATCTCATAAAAAACATGTGTTCTGAGGACCTAATGCACAGCACGGTGACTAGAGTTAATAACACAGTATTGTATACTTCAAAGTTGATCCTAAGCATTCTTACCACATAGAGAAAAAAGAGTTAACTGTGTGAGGCGATGGATGTGTTATGTTGACCTTGATTGTGATGATCATTTCATAACACATATGTATATCAAATCATCACATTATACATTTTAAAAATATGTACAACTATATTTGTCAATTATTTCTCAAAAAAGTTTTAAAAAATATTTTAATATTTATTGAAAAAATAAATGCATTCTGAGATAATAGCAATCACATTAACAATCTAAATTTATAGAGTACTTTATAGTTTACCACAGTTTCAAATTATGTGACATGAGGAAATTTTTAGATCAAGAAAATGTCCGTAAGTTTTGAAAATCAAGTAGAATTCTATAATTCAGGGTGAGTTTTGGGTTTTCAAGGAATGGAATTCCACCAGAAGCCCTTTCCTGCTTAATATTGCCATTCTATAAGATAACTGGCTTTTCTTCTTCCTCTGCTTAACTTTAAACAGAAATATTCTTCTTGTCTTTTTTCTTCTGGCTTCTTCTCTTCATAAATACACATTCTCAGTTTCCTTATGCTCTTGACAGCCTAAACATCTCTCACTCACATCAATATTTACTAAGTGCATAGACCTAATGGTGGATGTGAAAACTAGAATGAAGATCACTTACTCAAAAAAATTCTAGAATAAAATTTTCTTGACCTAAAGAAAGACCTAAGAAGTCACCTTATCAGGGCCTTCTGACTGCCAAAGAGGAGGAATTGAAAAAACGACTGCAACTAAATGCATGTCAATAAAATTATTGACAAAAAAAATAATCCTGGAGGGTGGAAGAAGAAAAGAGCAGTACCTCTAAATTTCTGGGGGAAAATGTTTTTGAACCTAGGCAGAATAATTGCCCCTATAGAAGCTCACAACCTAATCCCCCAAACCTGTGAATACGTTACATTATATCACAAAAATAACATTGCAGGTGTGATTAAATTTATGGACCTCAAGATGTGGTGATTATCCCAGAATATCTGCATAGGCATAAGTGGAGAAAGAAGGAAAAGGAGAGTGAGTTGTAAAGCTTTTCATCCTACAAATTGGGCAGGGTGGTGGTTAATAAATATTAATGAATGTATAAATATACTAGAATACGGCTGTAAGAAATAGTTAAAGACAAAAATAGTTAAACAGTTACATCTGCAATGCTTTAGGCCATTGGTTTAGGTCCAAGTCAACAATTTCAGCTTGTTGAGTCCCTGATGGACAGATGTGTACAACATAAACCCATTGTACATAATCTTGTAATTTTTACAATCCATTGCATTGGAGGAGCCTGAAAAGGTGACTATGCAAAATACATTAGTCTGAACAAAAGACAAGGGGAGTGAGTGAGAAAAATGTGAAACCCCTTAAGATCAGAACAAAAACATATCTGACCTCTCTTTCCCACAATTAATAGTTTCCTTTTAATATTGACATCTTTTTAATTAAAAAAATAAAACTACTTTAATTCTAATTTTACACTGTATTTACTAATAAACGGATATGAAAGAACGATTACAAAAAGAGTCTATATGTTGTATACACACATTTTTTATTAAGTCCGCTGACAGAAAATTTTGTCGGCAGAAATAAAAGTATCATTTTACATTAATAACACTTGTCAACAAAATATCAAAAAATGACATAAAGCCATATAAATAAACTAAGTTACAGATAGGAGGATTACAAATTCAAATACATATGCAATTGTAAAATCAACAGAATGCTTAAGATAGAAAGGTGTTTGTTTTCAATAAATTTATAGTTTTATCATAAGTTTGTTACATTTGGAAAATTAAGGAGACTGATAAATTTCCTGTTTAAAAAATCTTGAGGTTTCATTAAAATAGAGAACTGCAAGTAATGATTTGTATTTGTTAACAAAATATTGAATGGAGAACCAACCAACATCCCATTTCAAGTAATTTTTAGAACTAGATCAGTCCTTTAGTGAAGGTTTTGATGAGAAACAGTCAGCTATTACCAATTAATTGCACATCTTGAACTGAAATTTGACTGAGCAGTATAATAAAAACAATCCTGAAGCCCTAGTTGTGAACCAACTTACCTCCAATCACAAGTTTTTTAACAGATGACCTTGGGCAAATCATTTAAACTCACTGATCGTCAGTTTTTATCAATCATATGTAAATTGAGTACAAAGTAATAGAAATAGAATAGTTGGAGCATGCCTGTGAATATAGCCATTATTTACTTTGTTCATATATATATGTATGCACGCACGCGCGCGCGCACACACACACACGCACACACACACAACTTGTTCTGTTTCTCTGGTGGAATTCTATGGATACAAATGTGTTATCTATTGATTTTGATAACAAAATAAAATCTTGATAAAATTTGGAACTCTACTTTTCTCTCATCACATAGAGGAAGCCCTTAATTAATCTTCTAGTTAATAGAACACATAGAAAAAGGCTTTTTTCAAAGGCTCTTTGCTAATCTGTTTGTGCATGTCCCAATGTGTAAATATACATTTCCTCCTCTTTGTTTATTCGAAGATAGCAATGATAACTTTGATAATTTCTATCTGCAATCTTTTTTACTAAAGAATTAAGAAAACTAAGTATTTTCAGAAGACACTGCTGAGAAATAAGCTCCTGTTATGTCATTCTCTTAATTCTTTCAGCCCCTTATGTTGTTGCTATGAAGCAGCTTTCATTTTTAATGTCTACTCATGTTTGCTACTTCTTTAGAAGATTTCAGAGAACCTGCTTTTTTACAGCAGAGTTATTACATTATTATTACATTACTAGCATTATTATGTTGAAATTGCTAAATGACTCTTTAAGTGATGTCTGTGGTTTTAGAGACTTTCAGGAGAGGGATTCTTAATGCCTCTCAGGCATTAAGGCTGCCAAACCCCAAGAGGAGCTAAGTAACAGGCAAGCCAGGCTCAGAAAATCCCTTTCCTAGGAAAAAGTTCTTTCTTCTATAGAACTCACAGATTCTCTTTTAAAATTCAACTTAACTATTATTTCCAAACATGAATAAACATTTTATTCACAACAATAACATACATATCAAAAATCATTTAACTGACTTGAATTCATCATCAAATAGAGTCAAGACTCTACTGTTACCTTCATCGATCAGAAGCTATGATTATTACACTTCTGATTGACTTATTGTTATTATTTTTATTATTATTGCTTTCTAAATGTGTTTTGTCTTTGCTATAGGAGGTCATTCAATATTAAGTATGTTAACATTTTAAGTGATTCATCACTTTATAAATTCTGATGGGAGAATCTCGTCAAACTTGTTGACCATTACAATGATTTATCATATTTGATAGTTCCTGAAAATAATAAAAGCAGGTAATCCAGTTGTTGAAATGGTGAACACCATGTGGAACAACCCATTAAGTACAAATTGGACAGACTGTACAACTTAATCCTTGCTTAATTGGACAGAGGTTATTTGAATTTATACAATTTTCATATTTACCTCTCTAAAAGAGAAACTTTATTGTACCATTTTCTCATTTATTGCTACCTTCTGCAGAAATGTCTAAATCTTATTCTAAGAAACATTCCACATTGGAAAAGGTGATGCCAAGGATGTTAGGCAAAACTAAAATTTTGAGATTAAAAATGATGAGAAAGGGTAAATTAAACAGGGTTAAATGACATTTTTAATAGCAGATCTTCTCCGCATCTTTAACATGTTAATGTGCATGTAAATCTCCAAGAGGCAGTTTAGGATTGGCAAATTTCTTCCAATTATTTAACTGTAGATCTTCATCCCCAATAGAGTTTGGTGTGCAGAGGAGCATTTTGAGAAACGCTAATCTGTAGGAAAGTAATCTATAGTTTCTTCTTGGCATTCAAGATCTGTTACTTTTGATTCAGAATTAACTTCAGCTACTTCCTTATTGTCCAACTCATGTTTCCTCCAACCCAGCTCATGTATTGCCAACTCCAAGTCTTTCTAGCGTTTATCCCTAGTCTAAAAGTTTTCTTTTTTCTTCCACTTACCAAATTCTAACCATTTTTCAAGACCTATCAATTTTATGACTTCCTCTAGTGATTATTTTTATGACATATTTAATTTTAATTGTATTTTTAAAATGATTTTTAATTTAACTGTGTGTGTTTATTTTCCTAATAACTCTTTGAGGCCAAGGATCATATGCCTTATATTTTCTTTAGAACTCTATCTAAATCTGATGTAACATTTTATGAATATAGCCATTATGTAGTTTGTTCACAAATGATTAGATGAATATTTGAGTGCCATGGATACCCCTCACACCTAGGAAGAAGTACATACATTCTCTAAAGATGACAGGCAAAATCTGAAAGTCCTAGACATGTTTCTTAGTTTGAATTACTTAGATTTGCTTTCTACTCAGGAGGCAGCTGAGTATTTCTCACTGCTTTGTTTGGATTGTTTTCTATTTGTTAGAGAATAAAAAATAGAAAAAGAGGAATTTCGGAGATACAGAGAAAGAGCTAATTTCATGTTAAAACCACAAATTTCAACATGAAAGAAAAGCAAAAAATTAATTTTTTCACATATGATTTAATTCATGCTTGATTTCAAGTGGTTTTAATTACTCTTTACCCCCATGAACTTGTTCCTGAAAGTATAAAATTTATCACTACAGTGGAATTTAGATGGACTGGGAAGCATTTGTAAATTCTCTCTGTGTAATTAAAAGACGTGATTGAAATAATAGAACAAAATTTTTCCTCTGCTAAAAGGTTACTTGGAAAGTTAATTTTTTAAAATAAATAACAATACAGATTGGTGTAAAAGGAAACCTTGAACTAATGTCGAGAGCTGAGTTTTATGTAGAAACAACTCATTCTTATTATCTAGCTCAGTGACCTCAGGCAAGCATGAAGGCCATTGAGACTCGTGTTTCTTTATGATCTCTAAAATTTTTTCTGGTGCTAATATTCTATGATTTAATGACTAAAAGGAATCTTCATTTCTGTTTATTAGAGAGTATGCTCATTTACATATTAAAATGATCACACTATTATTAAAACACAAGAGAAAAATTAATCTTTTCAATCTGATTGTAGCATACAATACATTGTGGATAAAATGAACACATAGTATGGCAAATCACCTTTCTTACCATCTCCACACCATATTTACCTGTAGTAACTCAGAGGTAGGCATGTGCACATCTGGTTAAATGGATGCACAAAAGGAAAACAATATTATATTTCATAAACTACTCAAATTAATTTGAGCAGTTGGAGTATTACTGCCACATTCCTATCTCCATTTATAAATTAATTCTAATTAGTGCTATTTTGAATTTCAGCATTCTCAAACATTTACATGGACACAAATGAATTGTGGCTTTTTTAATTTTAAAATAAACCTTTCATATGTGTTTTTAAAAATCAGCCTGTAGTGTGATCTCAAAGATCAAGGCAAAACCCCACACTCCCCCCTAGTGATCAAAGTTTGATGACCTCCAAATAACAGAAAACACAATAAGTGGACTTTAGATCACAAGAACAAAAAAATGCCCAGAAGCTACACAAGTCACTGCTGGTGTTCTTTACTTAGGATCCTTTTTATGATAGAAGAATAAAGCACAGGCTGTCAAGAGGCAGCAACTTCCAATTCCTTGGTCTGAAGCCTCAGTCTGAGTAACCAAACAAATAGGTTATACATATATACTCAGGAGAAAAGATATAAAACCACAGAGGGTGGGGCAAGCCTCTAGGAATAAGATTTGAAGAAGAAAATATTTATTTATTTATTTCATTTCCAGAATAACAGGATCACTACAGACCAAGACAATATTCATTGAAGTCTCTCAGTCACTCCCAAATATATCAAAGTATTCTGCAAAATTTAAAACCATTCATTAATTTAGAATTCACACTTTTAGAAGCATCGGTTTCTTTTTTACACGATGTTAATACTTCAGTGTATTTCTGCCTGAAATTAGTAATTGAAACAAGAAAATATTATTTTACTGAAGAAAGTAGTTTTTTAAAAAGTAAAAAGCACTTTAAAATTGCTATCAGTAAACAATTGAGTTTGATCATTATTTTTTCATGAAAATATGTCCATTTGACAAAATTTTCTCCCTATCCTTCTTGAACATGGTTTTAGTTATGTTTCTCACTACAATCATTTCACCAACATTATCTGCTCTCTGTAAAGACTGAAAGTCTTCAGAATGTCTAAGCCCAGACAGTCACAAAACCTGAGAGGGTTTTTGACAATCCAAATACGGTTTCCTCACTGTGGTCCATCTTGCACAATTTGGACATTATTATCTCCTCCAAGTGCAGCTCATATAATATCACTCTCCAATTCATAAGCATTCAACATTATATAAAGAATAAATTAAAAACTTTGTTATGGCAGTAGACATATTTCTCCCTCTCCTCTCCTAACAGACCCTAAAAACCAATGAAATTTGCTCATTACTTCCCAATTCATCTGTACTCTCCATATGCTTTCTTAAACTCATCTCTTTATCTGAAATGCGGAACTTTTTAAATCTTTTTAGTCCTCTAATGTTTATATATCACCTTTTCCAGGAAACTTTTCAAGCTCTTTGCACAATAGCCTCCGAATCCCTATCATCATCCCCCTACTTGTTCCTCTCATCGCACCATATTTGTACTTTTCCAAGAGAACTTCCCACAGTTGGCTTATGGATGAGCTGTCTGTAGAGAAGCTCACTGCCCTGGTGGATTGTGAATGTCTTGAAGGCAAGGCTCCCATGCCTTGTTCATTTTACTATTCTTCAGATATCTGGTACATACGTTAGTTGTAGTGAGTTCCAATACATGTGTATTGAATTTAATTAAATAAAAAACATTGATTTTGCTAGTTCCAAAATATTATCACATGATCATCTAGAATCCTGTATTGAATATTTTTAAATAGTAGTGTTAAGATATATAAAAACACATGAAAACCCCCCAAAACTCTGTTTTAGGTACTGATGATTAAATAGAAGGGGTAGGGGGGAACTCATTTTCATCTTTCTTTAGAAAAATCATTACATTTAAATGACAAAATGAATGCTTCCAGTGAAAGAAACAATATAACTGTAAGTTACTAGGGTTTTATGTTTCTCTTTTTTCAAAACTAATAAGAAAGTGTAAAGATGCTCAGATAAGTAATCTGATCCTGCTTTGGAAGCAGTTTAAGAGTTAGACTCTATATAAATCTGACATTATTGTTATTTTATACCCTTATGAACTTTCTTGTGCTCACATTGAAGTATTCAAGATACTAATGGCATGCCACTAACATGAAAAGGTATCCAGGGACCAACTTCTCATCCTGTGCTCCTCTAACAGAAAACTCCTTTCTTCCCACTGAAATGTGATGTACCTGGAGTGTGGAGGTATAATACAAGCTAACGCTTTTGGCGTCTCAACAGGATGATAATGTGAAGTAATGTGCAACCAGAAGTGAGAGCTAAATACATTTTCAACCTCTGCTCTAAAGTGTTATTTACAGAAATCCCTTGGAAATAATGAGAATGATATGCATAACCCCTTGAAGATACAAATTAATAATTAGTGCTGAATTGTGCAAATGACATCCATCAATAAACACGTACAGAAACCAAATTGCTTATAAAGGTGAAGGGATTATTCTTTTTAAATAAAGCCTTTGCTTACAATCAGACAAACGAGAATTGCTTTATATATTATGTTCATGGCTGATTATTTTCTCTCTGACACAGAATCGCGTGCATGTGAAAGTTTGAAAAATAAAAAATGTATGTATACTTATATTCATTTAAAATCAGCATATTTTATTGAAGGTGAATTTTTTTTTTGCTTGGTATTTATATAGAATACTAGTTATCTTTTAATATAAAGAAACACATACTATTTTAATATCTATAGCAAGTTCAATGTAGATTTCTAAGAATCTTTTTTCTCCAGCAAACATTCACCGAAATTGGTTATTGATCCCATATTTTTTATTGACATGGAAATTTTAGATTAAAACAATTAAATTATATTAAAAACATAAATTTATTTATAAATGATCTTTACATTTTACCATAAATTCAGAGTATCTAAACCTCTGTCACCTAATGGTGGGGGGGAAATGTATATTCTGTATAAAACTGTGGGACTCATCCAGTAAGGATGTTATAAATTTACAACAGTTTTTTCCAAAGAAAGATTGTGCTTGACTATGCTATTGATTTTTTTATTATTATTGTTGTTGTTATCACTATTATCTACTCCACAATAACTATACCTTACATTTTACAATATTTTATCTATTTCAAAATGGGCAGTATCAAAATTATTAGTTGTATTTTATAGTTTAAGGAGGTAGATGGGAAAAAATTAATCATTTCTTCAATTATGAATGAATGAATAAATCAATAAATAAAAATAGGAAATTAAAGTTAAAAGAGGTGTGAGACTTGCCCAAGTTTGCTCTTAGAGGGTGGCAGAATTGGGATTTGAACCCAGCTCTTCCTATATCTCAGTCTGCTTTTTACTCACCTTTGCCTTCATCTCCATACCTATTGGGACAGAGAAACCAATCTTTGTGTGATGGAGAAGTCCCAATAGCAGCATACTATTCTTTCAAGAGTAGATTTCTTAGGGTCTTCCTTTCCAGAGTGAACATTTAAGCCAACATCATACTATTGTTAATAAAATGTGTTTTAGACTCCTGCCTGGTAACAGGAAATCAGGGCTGCTTTCATGTATGTGCCATTCATGTGGCTGCACAGAGCCCTGCTAGTAGTTTAATGCTCTGCTGTTACAGTTTTAATTCTTAGTAGTGTTTGAAGAAGAGGCCCTTCATTTGCATTTTGGAGTAGGCCCCCAAAATAATACAGCTGGCCCTGCCAAGAAGCAGTCATGTTTCTCTAAAACCAGAAGTAAAACAAAATAGAGTACAATCAAATTACATAAAATTGGGTTATACTATTCTAATGATTTTATTTAATTCTTTTGGTAGACAACCAGCTTAAAAAGTATAAGTTGTGGCTTTCCTATGATAAGTTCACTGAAAAGCAGCTAAGCCAACGTTAGAAAAATGAGGGGCAAAGTTGAAATGACAGAAGAGCGACTGTGTCGGAGTCCTCCTAGGGATTAAGAGAAACCTCACATGAGCCACATGACCCTAAAATGTGTGGATTATCGCTATGCTTATTTTCTATCACCAGATTTATAGTCTGGATAGAAGAGTAATTATACATATTATATGAGTTTGACATCTATTTCCAGGAACACAAGAAAACCGGAGCGGCAAAGGAGTTTTTCCTTCTCATTTCATAAGAATGCCTTAAATTTCCTTAGATATTCATGACCAAGTTAAGACCATAAAGAAAACTGGATACCATTACATTATAAGCCTATGATTTTATCTCAATTTTAATGTTTTTGTGGCTCCACTTTATCTTCCACATTTTAAAAGAAGATGATTTGTTGTTTGTTGATTTTTAATGCTATAAAATTATTTGTTTTGCCCTTTTTAATATCATATTTTGATTTTTTTAATTTTTTGGGGGGGCTGTTATCATTTGTTGAATAGATGAGTGAATGATGAGGGTATGAGTAAATGAACATTTAAGACATTTGTCAGAAAACTAGTTCACTGCTCACCATATGATACTATCTAACTAGAAATTAAAAAAAAAAAAACTCTGTTCCTCATGTAACTGGGTTTGGCTCAATTCTCCATTTATTCATTTATACATTGATTAAGTACCTACTGTGCTAGCTATATTGCTAAACACTGAATTCATGAGGCCTGATCTCTACCTGGGACACATATAGGACACTGCATGGTCATTTTCTAAATACTATACAAATCATCATCTAACTATCCAGCAAATTGATCAAAATAAATAACCGAAATACTTTTTTAAACTTTGATTGTTGCATAGTTCAATATTATGTATTTCCACCTTATGTCACCCTTTATTTCTCTAAATACAGCTGAGCACCTACCACACTTTTGGCATCTTGAATTTAACTATCCATGCAACTACATTCAAATTTCCTACTCATAAAATGTTACTATAGGAAATGACTGCCTTTTTTTTTTTTTTTTGGAAGAAATAGTAAGGAAAATAAAAACGTTCTTATCTAGGATAAATAAACAAAATTAGAATTTCCTTAATCTCACGTGCACCTGAGGTTTTAGTAAATCACAAATAGAATTAAATGAAACATAACTTTGCTCATGGCATTCGTAAACCATCGAGAAATTCTATTTATATTAGAATCATTTTTCAGTCATTGGGAAAGCAAACAGGATCAAATCAAAGCCCTGATATGTGGTTTCACCCCTTCATAGATTCCAGTCTCAGCACTACACAATTGACTACTTTGTCCTTGTAATTTTTAATTCTAACATTTGGGTTGATGTTCATTATATTTCCTCGGTGGCTGCTTTTCCTATTTTCAACATTGGAAACTGAACAAAACGATATTTTCTATATGTCTCAGATGTTCTTTGAGATGGCAAGGACCTACCTACACTTTATAGCTAAGGAGACTCCAAACAGAATTGAAGTAGGTAGTTAATTTATTATTAAATTCTTTATAACTATTTTTATGTAGCTACTACATTAATTATCTATAAAAATGTTATGCTTCGGAAATGAAAAATACATGTATTCCTCTATTAACAATAAATCATGTGGGTCCTGGTAACTAAATAATGGGATTTATAGTTAGAAAACATGGATTTAATTCTGGATTTCATTCTTTTAAGTAGCTTTTTTTTGGTAGTGATGAGTAAACATAAAAAATAAACTCTAAATCTCTATAGAGATTTTATTACCTATTGACTAACATCACTTATCAATTCTCACCCTTCATGAATACTTTACTCAATACTCAATCTGCCAATAATCTTGCAGGTCTACTTTTCACCATTCTTAATTTATCTATTGTTAATTAATCTGATCCTGTTGACAATAAATAATGTCACTCATTTTGTGTAAAAGAAAGCCTATAGAACCTTTTCTGTGCAAAAGTGATTTAAAGTAATAACAGAAATTTATCCATTTCTGGATAGAAACTTAGGAGGTATTCAAGAGTACCAGCAACTTTTTACCCCAAATTTAGACCAATAAATGAAGAAATCCAAATTAAAATGAAATTGAGAAAGAATATTGTAAGAAAGAACACAGTTATCCAAACTAGGATTTTGATAGGACACCACTACTCTTTTTAAACATGTCAAAGTATCTTTGACAATTAAAATCTTAGTCTGTTTGAACTTTTCACTCCCACTTAGCATATCCAACAGGGGAATAGACCCTTGGGGAATTGTCGCAGGTGGCACCCACGCTAGGGGAAGGGCGCCATCTGCTGCATCTTTGTCAAAGTCCTCTCTTTACTGTGTGAGATTTGATTTTGGGGAGGATCTGGGGACCAATCATGTATTATAAAAATACGTTTCCTTTCTATTTTAGCTTCTTCATCTGGTGAGTATAGTTCGGAGAATGCATAATAGTTACAAATAAATAGCTGATAGCAAAATTAATAACATCCTATCAGTCAATATAGCTAAGCTTTACAATACAATAACATCACAAAATATATATTTTATTTAACGCTTTTTCCTCCCTGAAATTCTAGCTTTGTCCTACATTTCCAACTGACATGAATTTATTTCTCTATGTCATTTGAGTAACTTCACCATGTAATTTTAGTTAGTTTGTCTTCTTCTTCCCATCATGAAGAAGCAGCTCTTCCTTGAGCCATCTTCCTTTTAGATGTTAGAAACAAAGATTTTTACATTTGGAGGATCGGAATCCAGTGAATCTTAAAATAATATTTTCTCAGCAAATCAATAGAAAATATTATAAAGTGAACTCACATCGCCTTCTCTGCTTCTGTTTTTTCCAATTGAAGCTGAATGCAGAAAACATACTGTCTGACAGCCTGAAGGAGATTATGTTTTTTTTTCAGAAGAGTTGCAGATTAAGGGAGAGGTTAATTGGATATTAGCAGATACCTCAAAATGATGTTTCTATTGCATTTCGGGCCTCCAAAGGGTATAGAGGGAAAGATACAAGTTATCAATTTCTTTTTATGAAAGACTAATGTTTGGGACAGGAAATGCCAGAGGTATTTCTCAAACTATGAGGCTTTAAAAATGAAATTACCTAGAAAAGTTTCATGGTTCCTGAGCTCTAGTTAGGGCAATTTTATGCTAGTGTTATGACTGCAAAACAGAAACAAGAACTCAGAGAAAATTTAAGATTTAGCTTTAATTTACACTCTGATGATTATATTCTTTAAGAATATTGATACTTCCGATTGAAAGTGAAAATGAACTATTACCAACCAGCACAACCAGCACGTGAACAGATTCACAGAAAGCCTTTTTGATTAGACCTCAAGTTGAGGCTTTAGATAGACTCCTATTTTGCCTCTTGATTTTTGTGACAAAAATCAGAAAATATGAAATTTAGTGACACCATTCACATTACGCTGTTAACAGTTACACAAAATATCTTTGTTTAGGGACCTAATAAATTTGGTCATATAAAGAGGAAATGAGATTTTTAATGCAAAATGAAGCTGACAGTGCTCTTCTATTACCAGGGTCTTATTAGGGAAAAATTCTCTGACATCTGTTTATCCCCTGCAGCCAACCTTGTATTCAGAATACAGTAATTGATTCACAGCATCCACTGGGGATCTAACTGACTCACTTTTCCACACCGCACTACACAGGTATCTCTGCAGCTAATTCTGAATGTACATCTACATCGTTATCTCCTGGTGAACTGTGACCCTAAACACTTTGGAGGCCCAGATGAAAGTGCTTCCTCCACCCTCCAGTGCTAGGGGTGTAGAGGATTCTGCAGCATGGCAATTCACACAGGACATCCAATCAGAACCATCCCCTTTGAAGCCCTTCTCAGCTGGGAGACCATGAATGATTCATAGCTTCTCTACACAGACTAAAGAGGAAGAGCAAAGCTAGTGTGTATTATTCAGGAATGCATCCTCAATAAGTCTCCATGTTCAGCAAATTGCTACAATGTTTTTTTGCTTAGTCTTTACTTCCATACAACATCTTTTTTGTGTACGAGTTTTAACAAAGAAAGGTCATCTGTTTAAGCAAACTTGTTGATTGGGTTATTTCTCTCCCCTTTAATGAACGTTAGTGTAGTCACAGATTTAATGCAGAGGCAAGTGGCTGGCAGGGGCCTGGTTTCCAAGGAGAATCCCAAGACCCTAACGTCGTCATTCACTTAGAAAGTGACTTTGGTGTCTGTTTCCCATTTTTTTCACGATCAGGGTCAAAATATTAATTTTGCAGTGCAAAAGCGAACTTCATAATGCCATGTATAAAACTAAATAAAATGTTTTACCCATTGAAAAATACTTGATGCCAGCCATGACTGCTGTGCTGTCTAGGAGGTCTAATGCAGGCCCCTCTCCTCTAGCAGCCATACCCAGTGATCATAATGATAATGATTACCAAGCATCTTATTCTCCATCCTAGGATTCTACAGACACAATAACTGGATATTACCTGCCCCACTCCTGCCCCCAAAGATACATCACTTCTGGAAGCTTCATTATTAAACAAGCAGGATTTCCCTCTGTCATCATTCACAGAGAGTTTGTTTTTCAAGCTGAAATATAAGTACCAGGAGAAAACTGCAGAAATCCTACCTGAAAGGGATAGTGTCACTCAACATCCTGGAGGTTTTACTCTAGAAATATCAGTTTTCTTTTATTTGTGACCAAGTCTATGTCTGATTTAGTATTCACAACTATAGCCTTGGTATTTCCAAGCATCTTTTAGCATCTTGAATTTTAGAATTTTTCTAAACATCTTTAATTTTATTGCTTTCACATATATAAGAATGTTTCCAGAAATAATGCATGCCAAGAATTTCTTAAGATCGATTTAATAACAGCAAATATTTGGTAGTTGGAAGTACTTTAGCTTAACATGATAATTCGAAAAAAATACATGAAAAAGAAACTATAATTAAACAAAAGTTCCCAAAATGTTTGAAAGAAAACTTATTAAAAGGTGAGAAACTGTATTTGTTAAAACATCTAAATTGCCCATATTCAGAGAACATGATATGCTTATTTGAAAAATATTGCCTTAAAAATAAATACATGAGGGTTTTATCCATCTTAGATCACCTTGCATTTTTTTTTTCCTTTGGCCCAGGTTCCCATGTGGGCTACCTGATTTGCTCATTGCTGGAGCTGATTGACAGGTATGGTGACAAAAATGCAAATGATATGCAAATAAACACATTAGGGCAGTTCTTTGTAAATAGAATTGCTGCTTATGTACATATGGTATTTTTTAACAATGGGCTTCTGTCTTTGTAAATGCAAAACACTCATTTTCCACAAACTATGAAATGTTCAGGTTTTGTTCTACTATTTTGAAAGCAAAATGTAAGATAACTAGATAACTAGACATGAATCATGGGAACAATTTCAATATAAAAATTTTTTATTCGTAATTATACATACTTAAAATGTTCTCACTTTTTTTATTATATCTGTGTATTGTGTACACGTGTGTGTGTGTGTGTGTGTGTGTGTGTGTGTGTGTAAAGCCTATAGCATCATCTTAAGACTTGGTTATACATGTGAGCCTGTTAGGGTGAACTTATATCTCTGTATATTGCCTATAGAATCATTTAGTTTGGTTACTGTATTTTTAGTTCTAAGGTTTTAATTTCATTTTTCTTGGCATCTTCTATTCCTTTGCTAAGACTTTATGTTTTCATTGGTTTCAAGAGTGTTCATGATTGCTTGAAGCAACATTTTTATAATAGCTGCTTTTAAGTCCTTGTCAGATCATTTTTTCCTCTGTGTCATGTCAGCATTGATGTGTATTGATGCCTTTTTCTGAGGTGAGATTTTTCAGGTTCTTCATGTGTTGCATAATTTGGAATTGTGCACTAGATATTTTGAGTATTATTTTATGAGATACTGACTTGTTTAATGCTATAGGTAGTGTTGATAGTTTTGTTTTAGAAGACAGTTGATCTGGTTAGGTTTAAGCTGTAAGTCTCTACCTACCTTCTGTGGGCTGCTTGTTCAGTTTTCACGGCCTTTGCACTGCTCTTTGGATCTGGCTTATATATGTGCCACCCAGTCTAGGATGCGGAGGTTAATCTATTTGTTAGTTTAGATAGTTTTCAATATGATGGATAGAATCAGTTCCACACATGTGAGCTCTGAACTGAGTCCATAAATTTATAAATAACTTTATAGAATCACTTTCCCAAATCCTCTCTCCATAATCTCCTCAATACGCCCAGTTTCTGGAGCTCATCATTTAGGTCTTTTGGCTAGAAAGATGAGGCTTTACTCATCTTGCTCTGCTGGGCAATTCTGTAACTGTGTCTGTGTCTGAATCTAAGTGACAGGAATAAAAAGAAAAAAAAGAGAGAGAGTTGGCTCATTCTTATTGTATCCATAGGCCCCCTGAATATAGAGAAGGACTCGCCATCTCAGATGTTTGCTTCCTGTTAGCTCCTGTTACCAGTCACTGCCACTACCATCCACAGGATGTTTGGGGCCTGGGATATGAGAGAACGGAGAAAAGAAAGACAAAAATAAATGGAAGATTCTCACATTCTCTCTGTATGTCATGAGCTTCCTTCCTTTCCTGCTCTTTGAGCCAGAACTGAGGGCTTCTCCTGGAGCTCCACCTGGCTGCACATCAGTGACCATTTTTACATTGGCTGAGAAATATTGGAATTTTTTTAATTAGTAAATTCATTTTTTAATGGTAAACTCGTGCTGGTTCAGTGTACTTTAATTTATGAGAGAAGAAATTAGATTTTTTAAATCTAGAGATCAGAACTGAGAATAAAAATGATGATTCAAGTTACGATGTGAAAATATGCTGCTTTTGATATTACACACGGAGATATCAAGAAATTTAGGGAGAAGTTGCTAGGTGACTGTGTCAGAGATGATGTCTTCCAAATGAAATCAGGCTTGAAGCCAGGCATGGTTTTTATAAGTCTGGACGAACATTTGCCTATTGCAAGACAATTTATAGAAGGAGGCCAGGGTTCAAGGTATTTGGGTAGAGGAATAAATTGAAGTAGATTAAAGCAGTAATATGTCTGTTACAAATCTGCCCCTTTATCTCTTTTTTCTATTTGTTGTTCTTTAAGAATTAATGAAATTTTCTGGAAGTGCCTTCTCAACTTGTCTGTGGTAAAGGGAAACAAGTAAAGGCAGATTTAGTTCCACAAATATTTATGCAGAAATTGTAAGTGTCTGCATGGTTATAGGCTATAGGGGAAAGACTAGTGAAAAATAAAGTTTCTCATTTCACTGAGTTTACTTTCTAGGATATTCTAGTTTTCTTATTTCCCAGATCTTGCCTGAAAGTGTGATAGAGAGAAATGATATTGTGATAAGTGTGAGGAGATAAGTGTGAGGTGGCGATTAAGAGAATAAGACATTAAAGAGTGAACCTTGTGCCAGCCACCATGGCTTACCTGCTGATAGCATTTCCTCTCTGTACTAAGTCTTGGAAGTTCTAGATTCTGACTGAAAAAGAAAGGTGATAGTCCCATTTTCCTAGAAACTTACGTGTTTACGACATAATATAAATTCTTTACAATGATCACTTCAACAATTTTATTTCCCCCGTCTGCCTAAAAAGTTGCAAATGTATTGACTCCTTACTTACATTGTTCAAGAACTGGGGTCAGTACTGGAATCAGAGAGAGAGGGAATTTGGCTCCAGCACTCAAAGAGAGTATAATCTAATGGAGGAGATTGAAAAAAATTGATTATTTCAAAACAATGTAAGTTCTAACATTATAAGTTTTATTATGCACAGAGTGCTTTGAGGAAGAAACTTTTAGTTTCTTTTCAGGATCTAAAATGATCCTTTAAAAAAAATGGTTGAAGATGAGAAGAGCATTGAGTTAGTACCAACATAAAATAAAAAGCAAAGAAAGAAAAAGTAAGGCTTGAGACAGTATTGTGATTTTTTAAAATAATTACATGAATATTGGTAGAGAGAAATCTAGGTTTGAATTCCAGCTTAGTCATTACTGACTATGTGAACATAGGCAAAGAGTCCTCTTCTTCATGCCTCAGTATCTGCATCTTTGAGATGGAAAAAATAGCATCTACTTTAAGAATTGTGAGACTTGAATGAGATGGTAAAAGGTAGAATGTTAGCACAGTGATGAACATTAAACATATGCTATGTTCATAGAGATTCTCTTTTTTTCCTCCTTTTCCTCTTTCTCCTCCTTTTCCGTCCCATCCTCCTTCTCTTCCTTGATATTTTGATAATAAAATTACTACAATAATTGTTATTATTAAAGTATCTAATGTGAAATGGGGGGAGGTGTGATGTAAAGATGAAAAGATAGGGGCTAGTATGTTTTTCTAAAGAACATAGAATTTATCTTGTGCTTTATGGGGAGAAATTGAAAGTCTTTAACGGGAAAGTAAACATGCTCCAACTGCATTTTCTACAGTGGATTTAAGTTTAAAGGGACAGAAGGTAAAAAATGGGAGGAGAAAAAAATCACAGAAAGTTACTGAAGTAGTTCAGATAATGATGAGAACATCAAATAAGATAGTGGGAAAAGAAATAGAAAAATGAGACTAATTTAAGAAATATTTGTAAGTCAAATTGGCATTAATTTATGATTGGATGTAGGGAAAGCTTGAAAAAGGAGGGAGAGTAGGATGACTCCCAGGTTTCTGTTTTATTTGAGTAGATGAGTGATAATATTTTTTTCTCAGCTTTATTTAGGTATAATTGACAAATAAAATAGTATATATTTAAAGTGTACGATGTGATGATTTTATATATGTGTGTACTGTGAAATAGTTACCACAACCAAGTTAATTAACACATCCATTAACACAACCTCACATACTTACTTTGCTTGAGGTGAGAACACTTAAAATCTATTCTCTTAGCAAATTTCAACTATATAATAGAGTATCATTAACTATAGTCACCATGCTGTACATTAGATCCTCAGAACTTATTCATATTATAACTATAAGTTTGTATCCTTTGACTAATATCTCCCCATTTCCCTAACCCCTAGCCCTGGCAACCACCACTGTACTCTCTTTCTATGAGTTCAACATTTTTTTTTTAGATTTTACATATAAATGATATTATATAGGATTTGTCTTTCATTCAGAAAATCTTGCTATAAAAACAACAACAACAACACCTCAGCTGAGCTAAGTAATGGGCTTAATGTTACAGTTGATTAAATTCCAAGCCATGGGACTTCTCTTTTCTGGGGTTAATAGCACACGGTTCATGGATCTGTTGCTTTGAGTAGCACTCCTCTAGGTCACTGGTGTCCAGGGTGGAGCATTTACAACCCCTGAGGTGTGCACGAAGTAGTACACTGAGGCATAAGAAGAAAACAATCATCATTTGTATTTATATTTTTATCTAAAAGTAATTAAGAAATGGAGCATCATCAGTAATTTATCAATCGGTTGATAGAAGTACAGTGTATACTTTATGAATGACTATATATTTGGGGTCTATCTCACTTTTTATTGTTTTACTGCATTAATAATCATGACTTGAACAGCGATTATGAGCAAGATACTGTCCTAGATAGATACAGCAATAGAAAGATTAGAGACAAGCCTACTCTAAATAGATTTACAGACTAATTGGGTAGACAAGATATAACCAAGTGAACTGCAAAATACAATATAAACAAAACAGATCTTTAACAATTCAAGTCAATAGTAGAATAATTGCGACTGGAAAATATTTGTCACATGAACATTATAGACAATTTTATGCAATTTCAATTCAGAGGATGTACATCACTCCAGATGGGGATGGGTAGAGGAAAGGGTAGATATTTTTATTTTTTAAAGGACGGGCAGAATTTAGACAGGTGGAGAGGAGAACATTGCAAGAGCTGGGGACTGAGAAATCAAATGCTCAGGTGCAAAGAGTCACTGGGAGTGTGGACAATATCGATCAAGTTATTGGGTTGAGTTGAAGTTTATCATGTGGAGGAGAAACAGGAGAGAGACTTTAAATTGAGACAGAATCCCAAATGCAAAGAGCCTTAAATTTTTAGGTAAGCACGATGGGCCTTTTGAAGATTTCTGATTATGTAATTTATGTAATAAACAGGGGTGCTTTAGTACTTTAGGAAGAAAATTTGGACATATAGCTATAATGCAACATAGATGGAGAAAAAAATCTATAAAATAAAATATATTCATTAAGTGCTTCGATGTGTGTGGCTCTGTGCCAAGCAATTTTGTGCATCATTTAATTTGCCCAAGATCAATCAACGAATTAGTAGCAGACTTGGAAGTCAACCCAAACACTGAGCCCCAAAATCACCATCATTAACACTATGCTATAGTGACGGATGCGCTAGGTACAGGCAGAGTTAAAGCATGAGAGGGAGCTGGGATGGTGGATGGGAAGAAAGAAGCAAGAAGGATAGAATTGTTCAAGATTTTAAATATATTGGCATATTAACCAAAAGACAATGATTTTAATAAGCTTTAACTAGAACCATTATGATATTACTTTTCTTATTTGATGGAAATAGTGACAGGAGTTTGCAGTGGTGCACCTGTAAAAAAAAAAAAGACATTTAAATTGGTAAAAAGAAACATGAAGCAAAATAACATTTTTCTGTTTTCAAATGCTACTTCATTTCTCTTCTTGATACAAACTAAGAAGAAAGAGCAGAGACTGTTTCCGCATGGCTCTGTGACATCAGTTTTCCTTTCACCTCAGGAAAATTTAAGAGTATATATTTATAGTCTGAAATAAAACAAGAAATGAGAACCTGTAAAATATTCTGCAGCCACAAAGCAGCATTACACTGATACACAAGGCTTTTATTAGAACCAAAGCCATCTTCTGAGGGAAAACATTATATTGCATACAAATATCTATACTAAAATTATAAGCTTATTAAAATTCTCTTGGATTTCATCTAGTCATAAATATTTGGCAAGATTTAAAAATATGTGACAGTGGTAATTTCTGACATGTCTACATCTGAAAACTCTAACTCTCATAACACAACCTAATCAGGGAAATAGACAAGATAAATGGCATTGTTATCATTTCATCTTGAAAATTATTATAAATTTACAAAGGTTTGATACTTTTTTTTTTTTTCCTAAGCAGTTTGTCATAGAAACTGAATTTGGTACCTGGCTCTCACTTTAGATAGTTTGGATTCACTTAGATACAGATTTCTCTAATACTGGCCTGTGGTACTTTTTTCTAAATCCTATCTGAACCCTACGCCAGATGTAGGAAATTAGATACCCAGGGCAAGAGTGAAGGACTTTGCGTTGGAACATGCCCAAAGTGATTTTAATGCACACCAAAGTTTAAGAATCAGTAGAAAATTTTCTATGTCCAGAGATAAAATAAGTGTTTGCCTCCTATCTCTTCTCTTATGCCTTTGCTCATTTCTTCACCTTAACTACAGCTCATGAGTTGTGAAAAAAATTATTCTGGTTTGGTTTGTATTAAATATTCCATGTTTATTTTTAAACTGTGGATGGAAAATGATTGCAAATTGTGTCAATAAAATGACATTGTGAAACATGAACTATAGTAATTTTCATAATAGAGCAATACTTATCATCAATGATATTTTACTTCTCTATGACACAGAAAATGCAGATAAATTGCTACATTTAGAAGTTTTCTTGAGTAACAATGAGGAACGTGGCAGAAGAGCCATTCAGCCTCTCAGACTCACCCTAACCAATAGAATATAATGATGTAAGGGACCACCATCAGAATCATTTACTACTTCACAATGTTTAGTGTTAAAGAGCCAGCTTAGTAAAAATGGCAAGTGCCTCTATATAAGCAAAGAGAAATTCATAGCTTAATAATATTTGGATGCATGTGTTATGATAGAGAAAAACTCACTGCTTTCTTTTTAAACCTCTATTATAGTATTTCTACTTCTATCCCAGTCTCAAGAATGAGATAAAAGCTGCATCTGATTTTTTTTTTTTAATAGAGTTTTCTGTACTGGTAATGTCTTAATGAAGAAACCAACGATATATTGAGTTTCTATAATTTCTTTTAAACACATATCTACTGTATATTCAACAAAAACTCAGATATATTACTCACTAACTCAAGAATTTTGTAATTGTTATGCCTTATGTCTCATTATGTGACACATTTTTAAAGACTCATTTGGATGTTCATATTTTAGAATTTTAAGATTTTATAAATAAATAGGTTATGTTTATATGATAAAAATGATCAAGCAATAAAGTGTTTTAAAAATATTTAAAATAAAAGAAATATTAAATATGAATGTGCTTTATAAAACAATACTCATTTTATCCACTAAGATTACAGGATTAAAAGAAAATTATTGAAAGTTCAAAGAATAAGAAAGAAAAAATAGAAATAACTCATTTATTTGGAAAGGTATTATTTAAAGACCTAAACACACAACCTTTCAAAATCAGGATTTTGATCAATTTAAGCTAATCATTGGGGTCTTGACCTTGACAGAGTTCTATACTTTGTCCTTCATACAAACCACTACTCCTTCATATTTTCAGAGCTTTCTGCCCCTGATAAACAAGATAAGATGCAAACAGCTTTAAAATCCTTGCAAGAAAATATATAGGCACCAGATTCTGTTCACACTAGAAACGTTCCTGAAGATTCAGGAAATTGTATTTTTGTCTAAATGTTGGATAATTTCCAGAATATTTTGCAAGTCTGAGTCCAACCACTGATAACAAAGACTAGTCCCAGAGTTTGCTTTATTTATCCACATACAAGTTCCAAAAATAATTTTTTCAAACTCTTTTTTACATATCACATACTGAAAATATCTCTATGTGTTCTAAATGTTAGAAGTTGATTGTTTATTTTAAAATTAAGAACCAACTTACATTGATTTGTGAGTAATCTGTATTTAACTCTTCTCATCACTCTTTACTGATCCTAAAGAAAAAAGTTTCTTCATGTATTTATTATTATAATCACTGATACATGAGCAATACCTTTACCATTTTATAATACGTATTCAGAAATTGGAATTTTACTTGTCCTCATAGGCTATTTGCTGTTTTGTAATGGATAGGGCTAATTAAACTTGCAATGACCTTGTTGTTCTAGTTGCAAATACAATAGTGTCTTGAGTCATTTACTCAGTTGTCAGTGATGGATGGAAGTGCTTCTCAATAATTAGGTGGTAAACAATGTTAACTGAGCAGTAATTCACACTAATATTGCTAAGTTATTTTATAGTAACATGTCTCATCACTGCCATCTTCGTAAAATGACACAGGCCCCCCACATAAGTCATATTCTTCATTGGTACAAGAAATATGAGAAGATTATCATATTTCAAATAAGTCGAAGAATATATTCCTCTATCAAATTTGTTCTGTACATAGAAGAGTCTTCCTCTTATAAGCTATTCTGATTTGCAGTACAAATTGGCAACTTTTCCAGAGTGGCAAGACAGATGGCAAACATTTTTATTATGCTGGCTCCATTGTTGAGGTTCACAGGAGGACACGAGAACATGGTGAAGAGAATTCTGATGGTTAGATGAGCATTCAGAAAAATAATTAAAAAAATAAATAAAATAATAAATTTGTTGATTAGAACAAATATTTGCCCTTTTTATCATATTCATTTTTCCCTTGAATAATTACATGTACTTTGGCACCCAGGTCTTTTTAGTGGGTATAATTTCTTAATATTCCTCAAAGTTTTGGTAGACACAGATTTTTCTTCTGTTTTGTAAATTAAGACACTGTGGTATAGCATGGTTAAATGGCAATCTGCGACAAAGTTAAACATTTGGTGCAGAGAAAACAACTCAGGCCTTAGATTTCAAGTTGAAAGTCACTGTTCATATGATGGAATTCAAATTGTGACTTCAATAAAAAAATTGTGCTATGTCCTTTAGCTGATTCTGAAATCTGATTTTCATGAAATGTACAGCTAATGAACTGCTACAATGTGCAAACCTTTAACTCCCATGCTAGAAATGGAAGGCTCTAGGAAGATCACTAATTTCTTTATTTTCAGATGAGAAATTTTTTGCTTACCTGAGGACAAGCAGGTAGATCATTGCAGAATTTGGAACTACATGAAGGGGAATGGAATTCAAGTGACTCAGGAGCCAGTCAGGTAAGTGCATGAGTGAGCTGTGTAAAGGGATGGAGACCACCTAGAGGGAGACACACTCTGACAATACATTCAAACACAGCCCACAGCCCACCTGATTAAAATGTTTAGCTAGAGGTTAGGTTTTCTGACTTCCTGTCTACAGCTATATCTACCTTTTTGTCATACCACATGAACTGTCTCAGCCTTTAAAGAATTTTAATCAACTATATTGCTACTCTCTAAAATAATACCGTAATAATGTGCTATTTTCTTTCTCATTACAAAGTATTTCTTGAGCCAAAATATGTATGTTCCCAAAGTAAATGTAAATTTGAGAAGAGCTAAAGAAATGCTTTCACCGAAGGATAGGCATTCTAGATTTCCCCAAGATAGCAGTTTTAACCCTATCCTCTTATTTTCTTTCTAAATAGATACATTTATCAAATTCTATCACTTTTACTTCAGATATAATTCTCAAAACTCCTCTTTTTCATTTCCTCTCAAAATTGTCTCTCCATATTTGCTGTCTGGGTTCAGATTCTATCATTTTTAACCTAGACTGTCACATTAATTTCCTAACTGGCTTCTCTATGAAGAAAGAAACTTAATATCGTTTTAATTCCCAACATCTATCAGAGTATCTGGCATATAGTAATTACTCAGTAAAGTGTTGGTTAAATAAAATTCATGACTGCCCAGATGCCAAAATGGATAAGAAAATGTCAATTTCTACATACAGACCTCAGGATCCAAAAGCCTGATTCTCATAGGCTGACAGACCAACTCACCACCCCAATGAAGCAACAGAGGAGATACCTATTCCATTATTAGTTGTGACTGCAACTGTTACCTAGGGATCTTGCTTTAAGAGATTTAAAAATGTAGATTAATCTGTGAAAAAAATTATTAAACTTATGGGGGAATCTTGATAATTACAATGAAAATTATAATTTAAAATTAATTTTATAGAGATGCATGCTGTTTTAGCATGAATATAAATGTCAAGGCTGTGCAACTTTGTTGTTTGAGCTCAGCTGTTCATTTGGGGTCAAATATCTCTGCAGCTATAAGGGAATATTGTTTCAATACTCTTTCTATTTGTAGATTCATAATTTTAGAGTTTAAATGCTGCTTTCTTCATGCATACTGCTTATTAGACTTAGAATTAATTGAAATGGAAAGAGTAACTCTGAGACATTTTTCATGTGTTAGATCCTTTAGGAGAAAAAATGGGTAACTATCTTAAAATCAGATACTGTTAAAGTTATTGGGGCTTTGGTCTTTGAACCCAAGAACAAAATTATAAAATTACTTATTCAATAGAAATCGTATCACTTATAAAAATTTTTCAGATCTTTTCTGAGAGCAACTTAAGATATTTATAAGGTCTATTTTTTTAGATTATTTTTCTTGTAAATTTGAAGAAAAATACAAAATGTGAAATTAGATAAAAGATGAATACTTACATTATATTTTATATTTGTCAAAACGCCTCTTTTTATATATTTTATATTTTATACAATTTTTATCTATTAGAATTCTTTTGACAAATATTTTGGAATATTACAATGTTTTAAAGATTTCTATAGGGCAGAAACTAAGCACCACTCAACTTTGAATTGCTAAAGTTATTATAGAACCTGATATCTACCTGGGATGTACAAATATATTTCAAGAATAAAAGAACAAATTGATGAGGAAATGAAATCAACCCACTGTAGTAGGCAACAGCCAGTGATAAGGCACTGAAATTTGGAGCAGGCTCAATGATATAGTGAGGTATAACTCTCCACATCAACCTCAGAGAACCACAGTGGTAGCAAGATAATTTATTTAATGGTAAAAGAGCGAACTCCTGAGAGCTGATATTTTCCTCTCCCTTCCCTTCTCAATTTAAGATGGTATAAAAAGGCAATGAGCTCATACATAATTATTTGACCTGGTTATCCTTTTTCTTGTGTGTGGCTGCTGATACCACTAACTTCAGGTCCACATCTACAAGCAACAAGGATGCCCTGAGGACCCACATTTTCTCACACTTCCATGCATTATGAACATGAGTATGCCCTTGGCACTGCTTGTTTTGCTAATTTGTTAGTAAATAATAAGAAACATACCTTAATTCCACCTGAAGTATCATTCATATCTGTTCTCAAATCTGGACCAAACTTTGTGAGATAGCCAGACTTGCACATCAAGAAGAAGGACAAATATTAACATGTGTAAAATATAACTTGAATCAAACTAACTTGTAAGTTTTATCAGAACTCCAGCTTGGACACATTACAACAATGTTCTTCACTTGGATCAAATAATAAGCTACCAGGAGATAGCTGCAGCTCAGAATACATATCATGTATTTTTTTTTCAAGTAATTTTTATTCCTTAAGCTCTATAAACTGTATTTTCTTAGCTTCCTTGTTACTCTGCAACCCATGGTCATACTGAAGTTGTGGTTGATGGAGTGTAGAGTTATTTTCTAAATTAGCATAGAATCTTTTCCTTAATATCCTCTGATTTAACTTATACAAAGCTGAATACATTTTTAATTTTTTCAGTGGAGTATAACACGTATAGTTAAGTGCAAAATTCATAGTCAATAAATTATCACAAAGTGAATACACTCAGGTGACTGGCACTCAAGTAAAGAAACAGATTACCAGTACCCTGAAATTCCTGCTTGGGCCCCTCGTACTCCTGTACCAACATCTATTTTCTCTTTCCTCTCCAAAATTAATCACTCACCTGACCTTTAACACCATAGACTACTTTTGCACATGTTAACTTATATATATAAATGGAATCATACAATTTATAT
>NW_011888802.1:228388-237666 GCF_000151845.1 Pteropus vampyrus | reverse complement strand
GAAATATTCTCAATTTTGCTCTTCATCTGTTTACTTGTTACCCATCATTCAATTCCTCTTCGAGCGCTGCCTCTCACGTAAAAACTTCTTTTTAGTATCAAACCAATGCCTAATAATTTCTTAAATCCTGTGATATATATTCTGCATAGTATCATTCATCAGTAAAAATTTCTTATGTTGTTTTGTCAGCATTATCCATTTTAGTCTTACATTCATAACTAAGCTATAAGCCCTTGAATATTAGCCCTATTAGAAGTTAGTTATTTTATGCTATTTAGGATCATCTAGCTTTGTGTTAAGTACATATTAGGCACTTAATAAATCTTTATTTATTGTCTTATTCAACAATAGTATTGAACTATCCTAAACTATATCTTCCTAGTGAAGTTTTCAATAACTTCCATTTTGCCTCATCATTTTCTTACCTTGCTCTGTCTAAGTAACATTAATATGTGATTATTATGGAATCTGAGTAATGTTTGATTAATCAAGGAAATAATTTTTTAAAGGATTTTGGTGATATAAGCATAAAACCAACACAATTAGAAGCACTTCAGTATTTTTCTTTAATAAAAAAGATGTGTGTGTGTTCGTGTGTGTGTGTGCACTGCAAGTATGTATGTATGTGTGTGTACCATGTCCATTTGGACAAGAGATGTTAGGGGTAGCGTCAGGAGAGAGAAACAAGCTAAGCTCCACTAAATATGATGTTTCAATTACAAATAAAAATAAAGATAGTTGTTTAGACATAACTTACCAATAGGATAGCTACAGTGGAAACCTTAGTTTAATGATTTATAAAATGCTATTTTTCTTTCTAATTTCCCATGGGTAATATGGATATTTTAGTCAAGTTGAAGCAAGTAATGGACGTTTCAGTATGCTATGTGTTTTTCCTTGCTTCACGATTTTGTATTACACTTGTAAGGGCCAATTTTAGCCCATTTATGCATATGCATAACTCTCTTTTTTATGAGGAACATTCAGTTCTCTAAGAGTTCTACTGCTACTTACACAGATTTCCAATTAGAATATTTCTTAATTATTAGAAATATATTATGTACCAAAGGACTACTGGCCAACCTCACCTGGAACACATCTAAAGATGCAGATTATAAGTATCATTTGGAGAATGAATTAAGGAAAAAATATAACAAGAAGTGTTCTGCAGGGGTAAGTTCCCAGTTCAGTGCTATTTAACATTTTCCCAATGACCAAGATGATGGAATATCACGTATGCTTGTTAAGTCTGCTGATGACATCAGGTAGAAGAAATAGCCAATATCTTGGAGAATAGAATTAAAATTAAAAATGACCTTAGTAAGTATTAACAGTGGTCAAAAATGGAAAGAATGAGAGTGAATGTGTATGCATTCTTGTATATGAATGTAGGATATGGAATATTCAGATCAGATAACAAGGGACAAAGAAAATACAAACCAACAAGAAAACACATTTTCTTAAGATGAAAGAAAATAAATAAAATAGAATATTATTTCAATTTGAAGGACTATCTGCCTTTAAAATGGGGAGTATAGAAGAACTAAAACAGCAGCAGCAACAACTGAAAGTTTTTGGAATAAATATGAATGTTTACATAAGTATCTGTCAGTAGCCATATTGATACACCAAAATAGCCACTTACCACAAAGATGCCCTGTCTTTATGTCCTATCATTTAAAAAAATAAATTGTTTACCTAAGATGGAAATAAGCTAAGTGGAAAATATAGTAAAGTGAAAGCATTTACACACATTTAAAGAAGTCGTACATGTGTTTTTACTCATTGGAATCACTGTTGTATAATTTTGACCTCACAAAACTCTCCTCTGTAAAGTTTTATTTGCATATGCCTTTTCTCACAAACTAGCTTGTACAATTTTAAGGTGCAAGGATTTGGATTTTTTAAGAGTGCAAAAATCATACAAAGTAAGAATGATATTTTTTAGATACTTTATGGCTTGAAATAGTGGAATTATCTTGTTAAATTAGGCCACTCTTTGAAATAACACCTGGACTGCCATAGCATAACACATCACCAAGCAAATGGAAGTATTTCTCATGTATATCCAAGTAGTTACCTTGTCTTAGCTTTTTGGGGACCACTGAGTAAGAGTTTGCGATATTTATGTTCATCTGCACTGTGGGGATTACTTTCATTATGCCAGCAGTTCTCAAGGTATGGTCCAAGGAACTCTTGGGGCTCTTTAAGTCCCTTTCTAGAGGCATATATAAGGTCAAAATGATTTTCACATTATTAATGTGTGTTAGGTGTCACTGAGTCGGCTCTGACTCTTGGTGACCCTATGAATGAGTGATGTCCATGTGTCCTATCCTCAACAGACCTGCTCAGCTCCTCTAGACTCATACTTATGGCTTCTTTTATGGAGTCAATCCGCCTCATATTTGGGCTGCCTCTTTTCCTGCTGCCTTCTATTTTTCCCAGCATTATTGTATTTTCTAAAGAACCCTGTCTTCTCAAGATGTGCCCTTTAGGATAGTTTCTGTTTTGTCATTTTTGCCTTCAGAAATCTTTCAGGCTTAATTTACTCTAGGATCTACCTGTTCATCTTTCTGGTGGTCCAGGGTATCCATAGAGCTCTCCTCTAACACCGTATTTCAATGAATCGACTTTTTCCTCATCAGCATTCTTCACTGTCCAACTTTCACATCTGTACATAGTAACTAAATACAAGGGTATAGATGATCTTAGCCTTGGTTTCTAATGACACATGTTTGCTCTTGGTGATCTTTCCTAAGTCTTCCATTATTGCCTTTTGAAGTCTAGCCTTCTCTTGATTTCTTGGCTACAGTTTCCATTTGAATTAATGACTGAACCAAGGTAAACAAAATTATTAATAATTTCATTGTCTCTGTTGTCTATGTTAAATCGTGCAATTCTTCTGTAGTCATGATTTTTGTCTTCTTAATGTTCAAATGTAGTCTTGCACTTTCTTCTTACAGTTTCATCATAAATTGTTTCAAATCATTGCTGCTTTCTGCCAGTAAGATAGTATCATCTGCATATCTTAAGTTTTTGATAATTCTTTCCCCAAGTTTCACTCCTCCTTCCTCTGAATCTAGCTCAGTTTTCTTATGATGTGATCTGCATATATATTAAACAAATAGTGAAGTAAAACACACCCTTTTCTGAAACCTTTGCCCTGTAGGAAACCATTCTGTCTCTCCATATTCTGTCCTGACAGTGGCTTCCTGTCCACAACACAGGTCATATTTTAGGATAATCCAGTGCTGAAGAAGGCCCTTTCTTTCAGAGCAACCCTAGCTTTTCATGATCCATTCAGTTAAAGGCTTTACTGTAGTCTATAAAACATGAGCTAACCTTCTTCTGAAATTCTTTGGAGCACTCCAGGATCCAACCAATGTCTGCAATTGCTTCTCAGATGCCTCTTCCTCATGATAATACTAAGATGTTATTTGCATTTTGCATTCTCATTCTCTCATAAATGCATAGAGAAGTTTTACAGACTTATTGCAACAGATGAAATACAGAAGCAGATAGGTATGAAAACTGAATTGCCTTTTTTATTAAGCCACACACTAAGGAGATTTGCCAAACAATTAAGCATTACTACTTCCTTCACCAATTTTATGTTTTACAAAATACAATTATTGTTTTATAAACGCTATGTTAACATGTAATGAGTTGATTGCTTTTGTTTTGAAATTAATTAATACTTAAAAAATTTTCGGTTTTAATTTCTAATAAAGTAAATGTCAAGAGATATAACCCACATCTACAAAGTGCTTCAAGGTCCTCTATAGCCTGTAATTGTGAAAAAGGGTCCTGAGGCAAAAGGCATTAAAACCACTGAATTACCCTAACATCTTCTAGTCTGTTAAGAAGCTTCAACTTCATGAAACCATTTAACACTGACTTCTAGGTTGCCAGGTAGAGCTAGGAGGATGGATACAGGTCAATAGATCTCGATTTTGGCTGTACAATGGAATTATCTGGAGAGCTTTAAAATAAATATTGATGCCTGGATGTTTTTAAATTTCATTTTATTTGTCATTATCTTTTTAGTGGGGAGGAGTTGAGTTTCTACTTAGGCCTAGGATTTAAAAAATCTTCCCATGTGGCTGTAATATGCAGACAAGGTTGGGTATGTATGAGATAGACTTTCTTTCCTCTATGTTAGTCTGTTGGAGGCCTTACCACACAGTTTGGAAATGCCTCCCCAAATGGTACAGAGCCCAAACCAGCCTCAGCCATTTCCAATGTCATTACCCCTGGGTAATGCCTATGATATAAGTTTAAAGTGGTTTCTGATAGTCCATATTTTTCCTCATGATTCACAGTACAGGCTTAAATTATAGTCATTAAACTAGTTTAATGACTATATTACAATACAAAAGTTAAATATTTAGGTCCCATTTTCAACATAAAACATAAGGAATAATTTGAAATCTTATAAAAATGTAAATGACTTATAATTTTTCCTTTGTTAGATCAAATCTAAGAACTCAAGGTAAAATTACATTCCTGAAAGAGCATGTTATTTTAATTATAAATCAAATAACTGGGTGAGTATCACCTCTCATCTGACATTTGGTGATTAAGGTGTTTCGATATACTGGCTTCCTTTTGCAGTGGCCAATTCCATAAAGCCATAGGATGACAACTTCAAATTTTATAGTGAAATTAGAGAATTTAGGTTTGGGCTCTGTAGCTTTCCTCACTTATTTTACACTCTGCCCCTTTTAATATAAACTACTCATTAGAATTTCTTAATCTTCCCCTTCATGTTAACTCTATATTAGTCATATAGCATATATATTGTCATTAATCTCATAATCTTCAGTACTTAATAGAAAATCATACTTTTAAAAGTTAGGAAAAATGGATTTTAAAAATAATCATATAGCTTCATGAAGATAGTAATTGGTTACAATACCAAAATCACTTTTTACCAAAAATTTTATGTTTAGAAACTTATTATTTGGATAATTCACAAAAATTTGCGCAGTCACTATTTAAATGTCAATAATGTATGCTCATTGTGGTATGGTATTTTCTGATGAGGCATGGAATTTCTTGAGAAATAATATGCACAGATCAAAAGATATTATTCTATAAACTATTTTCTATTTGCAATTAAAAAATATTAGTTTGATTTAATTTTCTTATATTCATGCTTAGTTCCAAGTTTCTCTGTATTATGGCATTATTGCTAATAACTTTTTTCCCCTCAAAATCCAGCTTATTACAAGAGAGGCATCTTTTAGAAAAAGATTGTTAGTAAAATATTAAACTACCTATTAAAATATTTTAAATGATTTTTCTATATGAGAGTTTATGATGGAAATAAAATTTTCCTAATATGCAGCAAATTAACCCTTTTAAAGTATTAATGCAAAATAGGCTAAAGAGAAATATGTTTACCTTGCACATATAAATATATATTTTATTAGATATAATCTTCGCATCATTTAAATTTTATATCAAATTCTAAGAAATTAGTGAGGGAAGCAAAGATTCTATTTTGTAATTAAAATATAATATTTTAAAGTATGTCTTCATTTTAGTACACTATTTTCTTTCCCTTTTTTTCTTGATTACTGTTTTCTTCTTTATTATGTTATAAAAGATTTTGTATTTCTTAAAACAAAATAAACTCCTTAATTTTTTTATGTTAATGTAACTTACTGCTCATGAGCAATAACCTAATTTTTCTGTGCTTTAGTAAATATGCATGAAATATTAATTATCAACAAGTGATGCTTCTAAATCATATTGTGCACAATTATATAATAGCTACATAGAACTTTGTTTCACAGTAACATTTCTTAGTGCTGGTAGGAAAGTACTGATTAACATAATTCTCTGGCAAGATGAATGAATAGAATTATATAAAGACAATCAGATAATGAATACTCTGGCAATTAATATCCAAGTAAAATATGTTTATTAAATAGGTTTTTAATTGTTTGCTAGTGAGAGTGTGGATTCAATTTTTATTGTTACTTTTTATTATTTACTCTTTTATGAGAATTTTTAAAATTTATTTGTGTACTCTACATTGCACAGTGCTTTTAAACATTATAAAAAAGCAATATCAAGCTCATTTCTTCACTTTTTACTAGATTATATTTACAGTTCCATTTTGGGGGGTTTCCCTTAATTTTTTGTGGGCTTATGTTTTGATATCACCAACTGTGTTTTCCCCTTTTTATTTCTTAAGTAGGAAAGAATATGTTATATTCCTCGTGGTTGCCTTTTTTTTTACAGAATTCCCCAGACTCACCACTGACAGATCTTGATATCCAAGAGGGAGTCAGCTTGCAGGATTAAAGGCAAGAACCTCAATTAGACACTCTCTGATTTCTTCAGATGTTTTTTCTAATCTTTTAATATGGGATTATAGGCAGCTAGAACCTATGTTGCTGTTATAAAAATAGTGAAGACTCTTTGTTCTAAATCATAAGCACTCAACATTTAAAAATGTCTATTTTTCTTAATTTGTATTAATTCTGGTCTAGATGAGGATAATGAACTTTGGTCAGCTCATTGCAGTTCTGAGTACAAAATAGCTTGATGAGAAATGTGAAGTGCACACTATCCCCAGAATCTGCTGGAAAACTCCCTCAGAGACTGATTAGCTCACGCTTGTCACAAAAAGGGGAGATAATTATGGGGCTTAACAGTCTATGTGGTGGATCTTTTGAGAGGCAATGGGTAGATCTAAGACTGTCTTTGGATCAACCTTAATTCTTATTATTGCACATTATCATGTGAGGTTTTTTTTGTTTTGTTTTCTTTCCCCCCTCCTCCCATATCCCCAGAGACTAAACATTGCCTCTTCCTAGAGGGTGACATCACATTTCTTTTCCAGAAAATAAAATTGTCCAAATTAGATTATCTTTAATTAGTCTAATCTTATGAGCCATTCCATAAAGTTTATTGCACCTGTGCTGGCACCATGTTACAAGATTCTTATTGAATGAACTAATCTTTTGCCATGGAAATGATGCTTATAAACAATGTTGCTGATTCCTTTATTACAATAAAGATTTCCTTCTCTGAAGCTTAGGTTTCAGTAGCTGTTTTATGGTTCTCAGAAATAACAAATGTTTTATTTAAATATGAAAGTTGACTTATTCCAAATTTCACTTGTTATTGTTATTCTACAAAATGCCTTCGTAGTGATAAAAGGCAAATAATTAAAGTTTTAGAAAATTTTATTTTTTAAACAAGGTATTTGAGATAATGTTATTTCCTGTTTAACATAAGGACCGTTTCTTTTAAAATAGCCTCAGTTTCAGCCCTGCCTTGCGGCGAAAGAACAGCTTAAGGGACAGCTACTTACTCAACACATGAAAAGATCCCATTTTTTAAAAGGTAAGTTCTAGAAAGAAAGATAAAGCAAACTACCATCACTAGAAATTATATCCTGTTTATTAAATTCATCTTCTGTCTCAGTTGCCATCTGCTTAAAACTTTTATCTAAGATGTTTCACAAATACGTGCTTATTTTTTAAAAAGTCATGGATTAAAATGAATTACAACCTCTAAATTAGAATCGTGGACAAGCTGAGCCTAATGATATTCTAATTAAGATAAAAATGTCTCTGACTGAAGTTTTCAATTCTTACAAAGCTTCTTAAAATCCTTCACATCAAGCTCTTCACTAATTTTTGTAATTTCAATTAGTTTGTGAGTCAAGTCCCTTAACTTTGTGGGTTTCTGTTTTATAATCTTTGTAATTAGATAGTTGCAAAAGATGGTTTGAAAATCTCTCAAGCAGTGGTCCCCAACCTTTTTTGGCACCAAAGACCGGTGAGAATCTAATGCCTAATGATCTGAGGTGGAGCTGAGGCGGTGATGCTAGCACTGGGGAGCAGCTGCAAATACAGATGAAGCTTCACTCACTCGCTTGCCACTCACCTCCTGCTGTGCAGCCCAGTTCCTAACAGGCTACCACCAGTACTGGTCCATAGCCCAGGGGTCAGGGACCCCTGCTCTAAAGCACTCTAATTCTATAATATAAAATACCGTTTTTCTCTGGGGACTCTCTTCTTTCCAGATAATGTTGCACAGTTGTTGAGAGTTAACAGAATTGCTTTTGCCAAAGGGCTCCTCAATATTTTTAATGATTACAGTACATTAAATTGCATAACTTCTAATAGAATTATTTTAATACCATATCTAGTTCCTTAGACCCATTTTTTTAAAAATAATATGTCTTCTCAGGGGAAAAAAAAATCTCCCTTTAAATAGAATAGATGCCTCTCTTTCCTGTATGAACACCTTTAAAATGAATTCAGATAATTCTTTTCCTTACCTCTAACCTATAGAAGAAAATGAGGATCATTCATATACTTTGCTCCATTACAATACAAAGAGGAAAGAATATCCTGTTACATTAGCATAAGTGCATCTGTTTCACATTAATTTTTGTAGAATGAAAAATGAGAAAGACCATATACTTAATTTTTCTTTATAACTGTCCTAGAGTGAAAGAAAATATTTCAGATGCAAAGTTTACTTTTGGTGAATTGTATTTGTAAATTTGCTTACCAAAACTAGAAGAAAGAAGAACGAGACGATGGTAACTGGGTATTTTGAGTGCTTTTAAAATTAAAAGATTAGAATACTTAGTAAAATGACAAAATCACATTACTTCTTTGGGCCCAAAAGATATCTTTTCACATTCCCATTTCTTCATATTTTTGTTGTTGTTATTGCTCTCTCTTCCTATTCCCTCCCTAACATTTGAATTTAAAAAGAAGAGGTCGCTGCAGGTTTCTGTCTGACTTAGTTTGCGTAAGTAAAGACTAGCATTAGGCTATTTCCACAGAGCATTTGAGACTCAGTCAATCAGACTCAGGTCATTGATTTTGGATCTGAGCTGCAATGGCTCCTGTTTCTGTTAGCCACCCTGGTGAAGCCGACCAAGGCCTCTAATCCTCTTTAACAGCAGTCAAGAAATTGAGATAAAAGCTGGCAATTCAACTTGTTCAAATAACAGATTTGACAAATTAGGAGGGTTCAACCTTATGAAAAAATTTAATCTTAGTGGTTATTATATGTTATGGTGTAACAACATAAATGTGATGTAAATCAGATCATTAAAAAGAAACTGTCAGGCATACTAGTAAGAAAAATAATTCACTTTATCTTGTATAATGGAAAAGAAATTATAATATAAATGAAATGTCAATATAATAAGACAATAATCCTCAGAGTTTCAAAAGTCAAAAATCAGATATTGCACACTGACAATTTCTATGTCTTATTGTATGGAAAAAATAACA
>NW_011888802.1:223196-228338 GCF_000151845.1 Pteropus vampyrus | reverse complement strand
ATTCAGATAATTCTTTTCCTTACCTCTAACCTATAGAAGAAAATGAGGATCATTCATATACTTTGCTCCATTACAATACAAAGAGGAAAGAATATCCTGTTACATTAGCATAAGTGCATCTGTTTCACATTAATTTTTGTAGAATGAAAAATGAGAAAGACCATATACTTAATTTTTCTTTATAACTGTCCTAGAGTGAAAGAAAATATTTCAGATGCGAAGTTTACTTTTGGTGAATTGTATTTGTAAATTTGCTTACCAAAACTAGAAGAAAGAAGAACGAGACGATGGTAACTGGGTATTTTGAGTGCTTTTAAAATTAAAAGATTAGGATACTTAGTAAAATGACAAAATCACATTACTTCTTTGGGCCCAAAAGATATCTTTTCACATTCCCATTTCTTCATATTTTTGTTGTTGTTATTGCTCTCTCTTCCTATTCCCTCCCTAACATTTGAATTTAAAAAGAAGAGGTCGCTGCAGGTTTCTGTCTGACTTAGTTTGCGTAAGTAAAGACTAGCATTAGGCTATTTCCACAGAGCATTTGAGACTCAGTCAATCAGACTCAGGTCATTGATTTTGGATCTGAGCTGCAATGGCTCCTGTTTCTGTTAGCCACCCTGGTGAAGCCGACCAAGGCCTCTAATCCTCTTTAACAGCAGTCAAGAAATTGAGATAAAAGCTGGCAATTCAACTTGTTCAAATAACAGATTTGACAAATTAGGAGGGTTCAACCTTATGAAAAAATTTAATCTTAGTGGTTATTATATGTTATGGTGTAACAACATAAATGTGATGTAAATCAGATCATTAAAAAGAAACTGTCAGGCATACTAGTAAGAAAAATAATTCACTTTATCTTGTATAATGGAAAAGAAATTATAATATAAATGAAATGTCAATATAATAAGACAATAATCCTCAGAGTTTCAAAAGTCAAAAATCAGATATTGCACACTGACAATTTCTATGTCTTATTGTATGGAAAAAATAACATGAAAAATATAAGTAAGGTTTAAAGTAATATTAAAATATATATATATGTCTTTGGCCTAATGACATGTATAATTTAATTCTGTCAATAAATTAAATGAGAACCTGAGCAGTTTGGGTATCTACATAATAAATATAAACAGTGGAAATATGTACCCTAAATTAACCATTCAAATAAACTAATAAATCCAAACAATAGATTTTTAATGAGAATTATATCCTACTCTTGATATTGACATAGGTATATCCTGAAATCGTTTTTACATTTTTCTACACTGTGTTCAAAAATAGCATAGGAAACCCTTACATATGTAGGAGAAAAAAAAAAAAAACACCTAAATTTTAATCCTATTTAATACTTCATTAAAGCTCACAAAAGGCAAAAAAACACTTATTTTTATGGATTTCATAGTTATTTGATTACATGTATATAAGTCTGTACTTCCTAAGCTTAATCATCTCAACAACCTTTCATTTCATTTTTTTTCTTTGTTTCTATTGTTTTTTTCTTTTTATCTTCATATATCCAACACTTAGAATAATTCCTGGAGCATAAGTTGCTTGATAATTGCTTTTCTCACTGAATGAATGAATGAATGAATGAATGAATGAAATAAAATGCTTTAATCTAGTTGAATTCTAGGAAAGAAAGTAGTTGTGTGGAGCATTTCATAGTTTCTATTTGGTCTCATAATGCCATTATTTCCTTGGCACAAGTGAAGCTCAACAAACTGTTTCTATATATTTAAATATCAAACAATTCTTTAGTGACTTGGAAACTAACATTTGACCCAAATCTATAAGTTACCATTCTATGTAGAGTCACTATGCTTCTTGTGACCAGGGATTCTATCTAATTTGCCCATGTATTTCCAGTACCTTACGTATGATAGGAATACAGTAAATACTAATTAAACAAATGGATGTGTAAATGATTATGTGACCACTTGAGCACTTCAAATATTAGTTGTGTCCATTATACAAGTGCATTGAAAAAATATAGTTAATTGGTCCAAATCTACTGCCAGGGGAGCAAGGGCAGTTGAGGGCAGTCAATGCTTATTCAATTTAATTTTCCATACATTTATTGAGCAGATATTGAGCACGTGTCCCCTCTTTACAGAATTCTATAGTTGATCCTATGCAAAGATACAATACACATGAGGAGTCTCTAACAAAGAGACCAGATGAATACAAAAATGTGCTTAAGAATGTATTAAATTAATACTCCTAAATAGGCCATCAGATGTAATACAAAGTGAGAAGTATGAGGGAATATGTATAACTAGCTTTTGGGTAGGTACTTGTCTATCTGAATTGACTTGAAATACAAAGCCGACTCCCAATATTCTACATTTATACACTGGCCAGTTCATTATTTTATTTGACCATTGAACTTTTCTTACAGACCTATTTTAAAATGAAATTACCTTGAAGAGAGGTAACAGCAAACCTCTACTACTTAGATGTCTACTTTCCTTTGTTTAGAACCATATTCTCCACCAAAGAGGCTTGGGAACTTGGGATGCAGGGAAGCAAAAGAATGCACTGAGAAAAAATATATTTGACAGAGGAGATGAGGGTTTGCCATGAGTAACTTACTTAATTTCCAGATTTTTGGCCCTAGGTGATAACAGAAGAGGATAATCTCATCATTAGGAGAACAAAGTGCTGTAGGTCCAGTTCATAGCTTTTCCAGTATTGGACATCCCTGCCTCGGGGCCAGTGAGGGTCTATCACAAATGAAAATAAGATTAATATGTTTGATGCCTATTATTTATTCACTTACCTAGCAAAGTTACTTAATCCAAACTGCTGTTATCTTTTCTGCTATGGATTAAAAATAATTAGAACCTCAAATAGTGACATGCCCTTTGTTAACCTAAAATAGAGGAAGGAAATTTGCTGAAACTGGTATTCTTACCACCTATTGAAAATGATTCCAATAAACAGTCTTTGACTATTCCCCAAAGAGACTTTTCAGGCAAAAGATATCAATATACTGATCATATCAATGCAAATAAGAATACTAAACCTGATTATATCTCTTAGGGAAATATATATTTACACTATTTAATGAGAATGAAATAATTGGGCAAAATAGAATTCTATGAATGTAGCTCATTATTTGGCATCATAAATAATATTGCTGAAGTCAAAAATCATGTGGCCCGAATTATAAAACAACAGATTTTATAAAATGACAGAAACTAGCTCTAAATCATTTGAAAGAATTAGTGTGTAGCAAGAAGAAAAAAGATTATTAAATTAATTAGAGTAATATGAAATTACCAAGATCATTAAACAATGGCAGGATTTGACTATTTGGAACAAAAATATATGAAATACAGCCCTGTGTGTGGCTCTATGACATAGACATTTTTAGTGATTGTGATATCCCAACTGTCAATATCCTCCTTACATCTTCTCTGTCTTTTATCACCCAGAGAGAAAGAAGTCAGATCATTTATTGAACATCTAATATATGTCAACTGTTTGCATCCTCGCAAGAATCATGTAAGATAGGTATCATCCATATTTTATAATTTATAAATAGTAGAGCTAGGTGTTGAATATAGTTCTATCTGATACCAAAGTTATATGTATAGATATATTTTTAATTACTCAATGCTTTCTTTTTCCCAATTAAAATAAAAATATTTTATTTCATATGGAACATAAACATAGTTTATGATCTAGAACTAATAAAAATTTAAGATCTAGAACTAATAAAAATTGTGAGATGAGTAGGATACACAGAAAAGTAGATTTTAAAATGATGGCTGTATTAGTCAGAACATAAGAATGCCTTGATTTTCAAGTGTCTCATCCAGAAATAAAATTAAGCAAAACATGAAATATCTTAATGCTTCTAATCAAATGGCCAAAATAGAAGGCATGAAACAACAAGCCTAGAATCAGAGACTGGAATGCTATCAATCCTTTCTCTACCTCTCAATACTTCTTTATACCTCAGAGTAGTTTCATGCTTTCTCACCGCCAATCAGCTTTCTTCATGCCAGTGCAGGATTAATTTAAACACATTGACAGAGCCCTATCTACAGAGTTTCTTATTCAATGTGTAGGGGAGGGGCCTGAAAATTTGCATTTCTAATAAGTTCTCAGATATTACTGGCTCAGGCCCAACAGCTTGAGAATCACTGGATTACGCTATAGTCTATATGACTACAAAAACTCAAACACTACACAATACCATATTGTCTTCCCAAAATGTGATTCATGGAGCTTCATAGACCAGTAATTAGCAGGTATTAGTGCATAGAAAACAGGGAGGATTAAATTATCTTATAAACAGATATTGTCACTGTAAGACTCTTCAAAGCCTTTAATATATTAATATAAAATCTTCAAGAGGTAGAATATAGTATGCAGAGTTTCCTAAATTTATCTGACTTTGGAAATCCCCTCTTTTATTGCCGAGCATGTCCATCCTAGAACTAATGTTCTACAAGAATTGTGTAGAAAATGCTCTAAAACACATAGGTTTAAAGAAGGGAAATGTTTTTAAGGAACTAATGTGGAAGGGCTTCTGAATTAGAAGATAGAAACCAATATCATCAATAACTAACTAATTAATGTCTTAAAGTGGCACATGCTAAAAGAGATGATCACTAATGTATAATATGCATAAAAATAGGGAAACTGAATTTTGTAAAATGTAGGCCTAGGCATCTAAAAAATTTAAAGCACATAAAGTGGAACATTTTACTATTCTATTATAGCTCTTTCTTTCTTTTAAACAGCACAGGATAGGCAATTTCAGATTGTTTCCAAATTTAATTGTGCTTCTCTGATGGTTAAAGAACAGGAAGAATCTGAATTGAACTGGGAGTTTGGTTGTTAGCAACATTCATAAACTGATAAGTAAAACAGACATAATGATTGGTGTAGGATCAGGTTCTGCCACTCTCCAATACCTTAAATTTTCTCCAATAATGTCAGACTTGAGTATAAGCCAGATGAAACCAATAACTAGTAGGACAAAAAAAAACCCCTAAAATTTCCATTAAGTTAGGTTTACCTCTCTGGATAGGATTGGAGATGAAACAGCTATAATGCATGCCTAGTTTTAAAAGTCCTTAGGAAAAAAATAGTTTTAAATTAACATGTTTTAATGTCCTGATATTT
>NW_011888802.1:211569-223146 GCF_000151845.1 Pteropus vampyrus | reverse complement strand
TAATTAGCAGGTATTAGTGCATAGAAAACAGGGAGGATTAAATTATCTTATAAACAGATATTGTCACTGTAAGACTCTTCAAAGCCTTTAATATATTAATATAAAATCTTCAAGAGGTAGAATATAGTATGCAGAGTTTCCTAAATTTATCTGACTTTGGAAATCCCCTCTTTTATTGCCGAGCATGTCCATCCTAGAACTAATGTTCTACAAGAATTGTGTAGAAAATGCTCTAAAACACATAGGTTTAAAGAAGGGAAATGTTTTTAAGGAACTAATGTGGAAGGGCTTCTGAATTAGAAGATAGAAACCAATATCATCAATAACTAACTAATTAATGTCTTAAAGTGGCACATGCTAAAAGAGATGATCACTAATGTATAATATGCATAAAAATAGGGAAACTGAATTTTGTAAAATGTAGGCCTAGGCATCTAAAAAATTTAAAGCACATAAAGTGGAACATTTTACTATTCTATTATAGCTCTTTCTTTCTTTTAAACAGCACAGGATAGGCAATTTCAGATTGTTTCCAAATTTAATTGTGCTTCTCTGATGGTTAAAGAACAGGAAGAATCTGAATTGAACTGGGAGTTTGGTTGTTAGCAACATTCATAAACTGATAAGTAAAACAGACATAATGATTGGTGTAGGATCAGGTTCTGCCACTCTCCAATACCTTAAATTTTCTCCAATAATGTCAGACTTGAGTATAAGCCAGATGAAACCAATAACTAGTAGGACAAAAAAAAACCCCTAAAATTTCCATTAAGTTAGGTTTACCTCTCTGGATAGGATTGGAGATGAAACAGCTATAATGCATGCCTAGTTTTAAAAGTCCTTAGGAAAAAAATAGTTTTAAATTAACATGTTTTAATGTCCTGATATTTCAATGTATTTAAATTACTTTAAATAAACATTTATGCACCTTAGATGTAAATAGTTCAGTTGGAAGTTATGTTCTCTTATTCTATATCAGTTTAAAGAACAATAGTAAGATCCATAAAGAATTTTCTCCTCTTTCAATCAATATACATATTGAAACACTTCTGGTAGATAAAGTGTAAAGTAAGAAAGTTTCTAAGGAATTCTAAGTATCCAGATTGAGAAACCAGATCACATTATATAACAGTTAGTTTGATTGAAAATGGCATCATGAATCTTGAGAGGGATCTGAGTATATAAGATATGCCCAGAGAACACAGAAAGTCCTAGAAGTCTAGAGAGTCTCATTGCTTGCATGAAGGGACTTACTCCTTTTTCCTTCTTGTATCAAAACTAAGATGCAAGTCACTATTCTATCAAGTTATCAACAGGATTTCATTGCAAGCAATGAAGGTATGTACATATTGATTCATATCTTTTATAATGGTAATTTTCTGGATATAAGAATCAATCTGAAAATTCACTGTGTTTACCCAGAGGGTCTAGCAAGTCGAACTATCTAAAAATAAAATGAATATGCAAATTATAGGAAATATGAAAATTCAGTAGTGCATATAAAAAAAATTCAAACTACCTTTTAAATGTTAAAGAGTCATTAAGATTGGAACAAGTTAGTCCAAAGGGAAATTTAATTCTTTGCTGATGATTTTACTTGCGAATCGCTTTTCTGAAATGGTGTTTTATCCATAAATTTATATATTTTGAAATAGTAGCTAAGGGAAATTTACTGAAATTTAACATAGAAATGTAAACATAATTATTACTTGTTTTTGGAGCAAAGTTAGTTTTTTAGGTATGTTTTCTAATGATACTTTATCAGAATGGGAACAAAGGAAATTAGCTACCTTTGGGAGACTCTAGGACAATATTTGAGTCAGGAAAAAGTCTAGAATAAAATATATACTAATTTTATTTTTACTCTAAATTTACTCTAAATTTAAATGAAGGAGACAAATTTACTCTAAATTTAAATGAAGGAGAACTTCCACCTCAGAAAGGTTTGTCATTTCAAGGTTTGTAGGCTGTGGTCTTTAAAGACTTATGCTATACATTGTTGCGTGAACAGTGCATAGAATTGCTCTTTCACCTGCGCCTATGTACCATTCCTGGGCATTAATTCTGGAATTTAAACTTTTACAAAGAAGATTGAGTTTGAGTTGTGGCATCCTTCTCACTGTGAATTTAAACAAAAACATATGGAGTACAGCATTCAAATATATTCTAACTATTAGTACTCATTTGTTCCTAATAGTCCTGGTTTTCCATATCTACAACTACTGAACATGTAGTGGTCCCTTTAAAGTAAAGTAAGATCCTTTCTGGAAATCTATATGTAATTTAAAATATAAAATATACATTTTAAAATATGACATAAAATATTAAACGTTTATAATATAAAATATAACAGAAGTAAAAACATTATATAATGAAACAATAAAAGGGAGCTATAGTATTTTAAAGATATACAACTTGAGACTTCAATAAAATGCAATATGATAAATACCAGAATAAATGTAGCATGAAATCAAATCCCTTGTTTCATCAGAAAATATATGGAACTACAGAACAGTTGGACTGTAGGAACAGTTCGTTACTGAACTGAATTGCTTTTATGTGATTACTTCAGGTGGTATTGAAGTGGTACGAACCCGTAAAGTCGTTAGTACTAAATCTTGCCAGAGATGACAACATAATTCAAGATGCCATATTTCCCACCCCTGGGGTCTTCAAGGGAGGTGGGAGAATGAGCCAACGAAATCAAGCAAATATTTCTCTATGGGTACATATATAAGCATGTGTGTATATGCATGCACAGATAAGTGATGGCTCTCAGCAAGGAGACTATAAGCCTGAGCACGCAGTGGTGGAAAACCAAGCTCATATTTCCAAAATGAAGACACACTGGGTGGCAGCAGGAGGCCTGACAGAGAAGCAGCATCACTTTTGAAACTGAAGGCACACATGCTATTGCTCCCTTGTGCAGAGGGATGGTTCTGGCAACAGATTATGGTGTGAAATATAAACGTTTGCAAAAGCCACAAAGTCAGTGAGTGAGCACCTCTTTCTCCCTGGATACGAGCATCTGCAAGGAATGAAAGCATAGAACCAAGAAAAAGCCCCCAGAAAATCTCAGTAGGAGTCTAAAGGCTTTCATTTTCTTCCTTTAAAGAAGAATTTTATGATTACATGTGACTATGGGGCTTTGAAAATTATCATCTCCATGCTCTGCTAGAAATGTAATTGTCACTCATTTTTAATTGTATCTTTGTTTATTCAGAGAATGAGAAAGTTAAAGGAAATTTTAAAGGACCCATCTCACCAAAACTTCTTTAATTTACAGATTAGGAAATTGGCCACAAAAAATGTAGAGAAACTATTTTTTAAGATTATTTAGATGGAGAGCTAGGTCCAGAATGCCCTCTCTAGGCACCTCTCTCTAGCCCAATGCTTCTCTTTTTTTATACCACTTTATTAAAATATCTTATTGTAGATAAGCTTCATTAAAAATTTAAAAACTGCTTGCTGTCATCATGATATGCTGTAGTTTTGTTGTTGTTGTTGTTGTTGCTTTAGAATTGACATTCTTCTTTTTTCAGTTCTACAATGTTAAGTCACACAGTATATAAAATTTAAGAGACGTAAGGAGAGTATTTTAGATTGATACTTCTTGAGTGCACACTGATTCCTTTGAAATCTACTCACCACAAGTGATGAAAAGTGGCTTAAACTTGGCCGGGCAGAAGGTAAGTGGACAAAGAACTTTTGCAGCTTTGGGTATAGACTTTAGATTGATTGTTCAATCAGGAACATGGTTCCAACATTGTCCTCACAAAGGTATATAAAATATTTATTCCGTGTTATGCTCTTTCTTAAAGTTACAATAAAAAGAGGTCTCTTGCACAATGCCCAGAGCCCACAGGTGACAATGGCTGAGGAAGAAGCAGGACTCTGTGTAAAAATGAAGCTGAGACTCAGGGCAGGCATTGCAGGTTTGCATACGGAATCAGAAGAACACTGTGAGGAAATATGCAGCCCAAGGTTATGAGACATCAGTGATTCATTTATCAAGAAAAGGAGAAAAATAGAAATATCTCATTGAATATTATCGGTCTCAAATTTTGCCAATAGATTTATGTCTTTATGTTAGTAAGGAGGGTAATAACAATGTCACTTATGATGCTATATTTTATATGTGTAAGTATGCCTATAGTTAATAGAATTCATCAGGCAGTAGGTCTGGGCACTATTTAAAACATGGGTCAGAGGGGCATTAATTCTATTCAAAATGTCCATCTGTTGCTGCCCAACTTGCACAGAGGGTTGCATAGCAACCCATAGAACTACATGAAACTGGTTGGCCTCCCTCTGTTGCTTTTGTTTGCCCTCTGAGAGAGTTGCCCTTGATGGAGAAAGAGTAGGTGTTCTTTTATTTATCTTATTTATTTATTTATTTATTTATTTATTTATTTATTTATTTATTTGCTTTTGGCTGGAGTTTGGCCTAGTGAGTGGGGGCTTGTTATAGCCTGCTGAGCTAGAGAGTGTTATGAGGCAACTAGCATGACTCTTAGGCCCAAATTGATTCCCAAATTCCTAGGACCATGGAAGTATAGCAATTAAAAAGAAAATACCAGGACATTTTACTTTTATGCCCAGGAAAAACAGTCAGCAGAGCCAGTAGAGAGAAGGTTCCAGAAGTTTGATTCAATTTTGTGGCACTTACTCACAGTTATATTATTTAATTTTAGCATATTTCTGACCGTATGGCTTTTCAACTCTACATACCAGTGAGTTTGTTAAATTAGAAGATTCCTCAAAAAAATCAGACATTCTTAAATGCCTCTTTGCAACAGGTATAAATTCTGAATACTTATGTTTTCTGGAATATTACTAGATTTTTTTAGCTGCTCAGTACAATTTGCAATGAATTTAACCCTCTGTTATCATACATAAAACATTTACTTAGCTTACCTTATTTCCAGTATCAGCTGTAATTTTGGACTAGACCAAAGAGTTCCTATCTGCTCTCTAGACATCATGAATATGATTGTGGGCCACTGATAATAAATAACTGTCTTAACAGATTATTGCAATTCGAAACTGTCAATTAAGTGCTCTTGGAGAAAGTAAATTTTTTGACACATTGTAAACACCATATTTTGAGAGAAACATTTACCTCACACTAACAGAAGGGTATAATCATGACCCTAGGATATTTTGTTAATTGGTTGTTATAACTTGACTTAGCTGTTTATATTTTATTCATGGCACATTTTCAGAAATGCATTCCCTTTATCTCTGAAAAATCCATATATATCAATTTTAAGCAATTCTAACACCTACTTTTTCAGTTAATAATCTTTAAACTAACTTTTAATAAAGACCTGGTTGTTAAGGGAACCTTCGAGAATGCTTTCTAGGTGTTTTGGGGGAGGTAGGTAATATAAATAATACCCTCTACCTTAACTGTTAAAAAAAAAATCTAGTTTCTGGATGCTGAAGTTTTTAGTCATATAATATCTGTACTAGAAGCACTTAATTTGTCTTCTTTTCACTTTTTTTCCTAATATTTTTTCTTAAAGTAGATGAGAGAAATCAGATTTTTTATATTCAAGTTCCCACACCTACATGTCAGAGAAGCTACCAAGGCCTTAAGCAGACATGAACCTCAGCTGGGGGCTGGGTTATACTCAGAGGTCGGGTTAATTCCAGTACATATCACTATTGGCTTTCAGTAAGGTAACCATGTAGTTTGTTTTCTAATGTGAGTTTCTTTTGAGAATGGAGAATAGGCTAACTAGACAGAACACCAGAACAATTGACATAAACCAAAGACATTCTTGGGAGCTAATACATGTGGGCACACTAAATGTAGGGGATAAATCAGGAATACAATTGTATGAGTAGGCATCAAGAAATGTTATATGTGCAAATAGAAACTAGGGGAAAATAAAATGTAATATGCTCTGTTATCAAGAACGAAGGACTTAAATTAGGCATGTTAGGTTCAAATTCTGGCTCTGTCGTTAACTAGCTTTGTGACTTTGGTCAAATCAGTTAATCTCTCTGACATTAATTTTTCATCTGCAAAATGCAATTACCTATCTTTAAGTTGTAAAAATTAAAAGAAACTTCTAATTTAAGGTATGGGTCCTGGTCATTGTAATTACTAAATAAAATTAAAAAAATTTTTTTCAAATTATTTTTCTAAATGTAAACATAGGAACCAAAAGAGGTAGCTAGGTTTAGAGATGTGAGCAAGAGTGAAGTCTTGGGTGGCTATTTGGTCCCTTCAACATCATTAATGGATCTTTAGAACATGCGACATTTTTCCTCTGGTGGAGAGTGTTGCTCTTAGAGCTACCACTTAGTCGCAATCACTCAGCTAACAATATAGCAACATAAATGTTAAATATCTTGGTATAGATCCAGTATATTAATGGCCTAATGTTATTTGAACTTCGTAAGCAGAAAGTGATACGCATCTTAAAGTCTTAGTATGACACATGTATGCTAAAATTTGAAGATAAAGTTGACAAAAATTTAGGGCCCCGTTACACTGGCAGAATTTTTAGTGGTCCAGTGGTCTGGGATGTGCAAGTGTATCATCTCTGAAATTAACCCCCTTCTGCTAAGACAAAGCACAACACTCACTGAACTCTGGATTTGGGAAGTAATATACATTAGTTAATGTTGATACAACCTATTTGTCAGGTGACTCGGAAGATAGCCAGAGAAGATTTTTGGTAAATATAGACATACGTTTACATACAACTCACATTGTATGAACTTATATTGTTGATAGTGGTAGAAATGTGATGGTAAGGATGCTGTATGGAGTTTCGGGTAAGCCCTAATAGGATAATTACAGTGCAAACACATAGGTTTCTGTGGCAAGAATTTAGAAATCCTCACTGTTTGAAAAGCAACTCCTAGTGTACTACCAAATACCTGATTCTGGTGCACCAAGTAAGTCGAAAGACTTATCTCACAATGAGGTGAACTTTTGACCAATGGGATGAAAACTGGTAAATACATTATTCCCTTCTCTTCCTGAACAGGCTTTCTTTAGAAGCTGTTGTTCATGTGGTTTCTCAGAAGACATTCTGTGAGACTGTGTGATCAGTTGCACTAGATAGCTGAGCAGTACCCTCAGTTCAGTCTTGCTTCTGTTCTGTATCACTTTGCTTTTTCCCTCACTCCTGCTTTCCTATGATATTTTCTAATAAATCAATACCATATAAACTGTCTCAGGCTCTGCTTTCTGAGGGAACATCATCATAAGACATCTGTCCTACTTAAGACCCGTCAGTGGTTAAGCCCATCATTTCAACTCTCCCGTTCTAATCACCTTTTCCAACACTCCTTGCCTTTCAGTTTATGCTTTCATGATCTCAAATTTATTTTGCTTTGCCACAGAAAACATGCTGCTTCACACCTTTAGACCTTGGCTTATGCTCTTTCTTCAGTCAGGAATGCCGTATTTCGTACCTGTTTATCTTATAGTAATCAACTGAGAGGTCATCTCCTTCTGTGTTTTTTTTTTCTTAGTGGTAAGAGATATGAGGTGCAACAATCTATCATATGCCTTAGAGAGGATTTTCTGGTATGCCCTGAACCACTGATGCACTAGAAATTTCACCAATTCACTTGAATCTTCATGACATTTCTCTCTTGCACTCTAGTACGCGTGTGTCATACTAGGAACTTTAGGATAAACTGGAGTCATTAGGAGAAAATATGAGGGAGAGTATATCACCTGTGAGAAAATGTAAAGGATAATCTTGAAACTGCTGGTTAGGTATCTGTACCCTAGAATTCAGACTGTTGATTAAAGTACAAGACATCCATTCTGTGTCCCCAACTTTGGGCAGAAAGGCAAAAAACTAACTCGAGATGAGGTAATTCAAGAATATATGCTCACTTTGGGAAGAAGAAGAGAGGAAGTCTCTAGGTTCAGATTTCTGGCCCAGACTTTGAGAACTTAGAACACTTTACTAAATGAAGGAATCGAGGTTTCATTTTACAAATCAAATGAATGCTGCTGATTACAGCTCAAGCTATTTATATTTCACTCAAAGACTCATCGAGATTAGAGTAATGATCCTTCTACTTTGGGTGGAATAAACCGATTCTTCCTTTAGGTCAAGTATTTTTGAGTACTTTATTTTTGCTACATTCTGTGCTAGGAATTGAGGTGCAAAGATGAATCACTTGGAATCTGCCTGCAGGGAGTTTATCATTTAATGTGGGACATAGAACTGTCCTGCTAATAATGATTGGATAATGACATGAATAGTTCTGAGAGAGAGAGGAGACAAGGCCTGATCCAGTGTGAGTGCAGAGGAAACCCCACCACGACCCTTGCTCCCTAACATACAATGAGGCAGGAGTATTATGAATAGTTCTAAAGACTCTGTAGCAAGTAGAATCAATAACAAATAACAAATTCTAAGTATGTGTGTGATCCCAGCATATTCTTCTACAAAGAACTGCCAGATTTTGATGAAAAAAAAAAATGGGCCCATTTAATATCATTTTCAGTGGTCTTTCTCTCTAATAACATTTGTACTTTTTCCTGTGCTTCTCTAACTTAGTAAAAGACTTTGGGTGTAACAAGGGCATTTCCCCTAATTCTGCTTTGTGTTCCACATATTTAGCTAATTTTTTCTAACATTTTAAAAATAGTCTACTCCAGTTCTGTGGCCTCATGAAGGTAGTTTCTATTATTGGTATTTTTTAAATAAGCTAACATTTTTTTTTAAGTTTAGCATTTGAGATTTTTTTTGTTGTTGTGAAAGTATAGTTGACATACAATATCAAATTAGTTTCAGGTGTCCAGCATAGTGATTTGACATTTATACACCTTATACAATGTGGTCACCACAGTACATCTAACAACCATCTGTTAGTATACAAAGTTATTGCCATATTATCAGCTATATTTCTCGTGATGTACTTTGCATTCCCATGATTATTTATTTTATTACTGGAACTTTGTACTTCTTATTCTCTTTCACCTTTTTCACCTAACCGAAATGTCATGTCTCCTTTTTCTCCCATCCTCCCATCCTCCTCCCCTCTGGCAATTATCAGTTTATTCTTTGTATCTCTGTGTCTGTTTCTGTTTTTCTATTTTTTTACATTCCACATATGAATTAAATTATATGGTATTTGTCTTTCTCCTTCTGACTTATTTCACTTAGCATAATATCCTCTAGGTCCATCCATGTTGTTGCAAATAGCAAGATTTTATTCTTTTTTATGTCTGAGAAATATTTCATTGTATGCATATGTTATATATGTGTGTGTGTGTATACATGTGTGTATGTATGTATATATATGTGTGTATGTATATATATGTGTGTGTGTGTGTATATATATATGTGTATATATATGTGTGTATACGTGTGTGTATGTGTGTGTGTGTGTATATATATATATACATATATATATATATATGCCATTTCATATCTTGACTATTGTAAATATGCTGTAATGGCCCTAAGAGTGAATGTATCTTTTGAATTAGCATTTCCATTTTCTTCATGTAAACACCTTGAAGTAGAATTGCTGGGTCATGTGGCAGTTCTATTTTTAATTTTTTGAGGGACTTCTGTTTTCCACAGTTACTGCACTGATTTACAATTCCATCAACAGTATATAGTGTTCCCTTTTCTCCAAATCCTCGCCAACACTTTTTATTTGTTGACTTTTTTATAATGGCCATTCTGACAGATGTAAGGTGATATCTCATTGTGGTTTGATTTGCATTTTCCTGATGGTTAATGATTTTGAGCACCTTTTCATGTCTGTTGGCCATCTGTATGTATTTTTTAGAGAAATGTCTATATATATATAGACATTTTTGATGTTGAGTTGTGTGAATTCTTTGTATATTTTGGAAGTTAACTTCTTATCAGATATATAATTTGCACATGTTTTCTCTCATTCAGAAGGTTGTCTTTTGTTTTGTTAATAGTTTCTTTGCTTTTCTTAAAACTCAGTTTTTCCCTTCAGAAAATATCTTCCTCCATTCTTATTGCTAATTCTGTTTGCTTAAAGTTCTACCTATGGCTTCTCCTATGCTGTCTTATATACTGGGCAGAAGGGAAAGACCTTTCTTTGTATGGATTCTTGCCCATTTTAGTCCTTTTCTCTCAAGAGTAAGTACACAATTATTAAGACTGTAGATTTCTTTGAATTCTGCTTGATACTGAATAGGGTTGTTTATTCCACTGTTCTGAAGGTTCACACATCTAAAATTGAACAGTTCATATAGTCAGAGAACTGTATGTGGCTGAAGTCTGAGCTGGAGTATATTTGGATGGGAGAAGTATATGTCAACCTAATGCAGGTAGCAATAAACCTATGTGTTCTTAACACAGACGAGCAAATTTACCTCCTTACTGCCTGCTGGATATAGAGCCTCTTTTGTCTTGGATCGTCTTCCAGCAAACAAAAATGCTGCTTGGCCACATATAGCTCACATTTTATTTATTTAGCTCCCCCCTGTAGTGTTTTCAGACCAAGCTACCGTACACGAAGGAATCATGTTTACTGATTAGCAAGGCCAGTCTGCTGCTTGGGAAGTTTCCTTGTGACCTCTGCAACAGATTAATTGTTTGCCACAAGTAAGTCTCTTAACCTTGTGATATTTCCCTTTACACTCTCCAAATAGAGGATAATAATGCTGAAAAAGGAAAATGACTTGATATCCCCATACAAGAGCATCTCTTCAATGTCTTTGTATATATAGACTTCTTATTACAATAATATAACAATTTTGTCCCATTTAAAATAATTCAGGAAAGTTCTAGAACATTGCTCTCTGGATACTAAAAACCATCTTTGAAGGTGTTATTTTATCCAAATGTTTTATTTTATCTGATGGAAATTTGGATAGAAAATATTTTTACTGTTTTTGCTATTTTTAAAGCATTTAAAAATAATTAATAATGTAATTTTACAAATAGCAGGAGGTTTATAGCGCACAAGTGCCATTTCACAAATGGACAATAAATATTAAATCCATAGCTATAGTTCATATCAGAAATATAAATGATGAATACAAATTTAAAATGGCAGTATTTGAGATCTGGTCCATGACTGTGTCTTATAGGAAATACTAAGCAGAAATGAGTGCCAAGATCAAAGAGAAAAGAGCCAAGGGAAGAAAACAAAGTAATCTATTGGTATGGTGTTTAAAATGCTGGTTGCAATGTCTTCAGAGAAAAGACATAGAGCTATATAGTTTACAAACAAAAGGCTTGTATTGTGTGTCTGGTACAATAAAAGAAGCTGTACAGAATAGCATTTAGAAGTCTGAAGGACAGTTGTCAGTAAGTAAATGCTGACCAAGGAAAACATCACATAGTAATAAAGCTTCCAGAATGACCATTGCACTTGTATGCAATGATAATTTTCTAAATCCAAATTTTAATGCTAAGATCCATAGAATTATAAAGCATTAGAAGACTTGTTTAACAGGAGTTTCTATTTTAAAATAAAAATTTTAAACTGCAACAGCTTTATGCCACCTTTCAACAAACTGTTAAAAAAGACACCATATTATCATCTTGGATCAAACTGTTGGTGAGATGAAATAATAATTTATCCAGCAGCATGAGT
>NW_011888802.1:204426-211519 GCF_000151845.1 Pteropus vampyrus | reverse complement strand
AAGGTGTTATTTTATCCAAATGTTTTATTTTATCTGATGGAAATTTGGATAGAAAATATTTTTACTGTTTTTGCTATTTTTAAAGCATTTAAAAATAATTAATAATGTAATTTTACAAATAGCAGGAGGTTTATAGCGCACAAGTGCCATTTTACAAATGGACAATCAATAAATATTAAATCCATAGCTATAGTTCATATCAGAAATATAAATGATGAATACAAATTTAAAATGGCAGTATTTGAGATCTGGTCCATGACTGTGTCTTATAGGAAATACTAAGCAGAAATGAGTGCCAAGATCAAAGAGAAAAGAGCCAAGGGAAGAAAACAAAGTAATCTATTGGTATGGTGTTTAAAATGCTGGTTGCAATGTCTTCAGAGAAAAGACATAGAGCTATATAGTTTACAAACAAAAGGCTTGTATTGTGTGTCTGGTACAATAAAAGAAGCTGTACAGAATAGCATTTAGAAGTCTGAAGGACAGTTGTCAGTAAGTAAATGCTGACCAAGGAAAACATCACATAGTAATAAAGCTTCCAGAATGACCATTGCACTTGTATGCAATGATAATTTTCTAAATCCAAATTTTAATGCTAAGATCCATAGAATTATAAAGCATTAGAAGACTTGTTTAACAGGAGTTTCTATTTTAAAATAAAAATTTTAAACTGCAACAGCTTTATGCCACCTTTCAACAAACTGTTAAAAAAGACACCATATTATCATCTTGGATCAAACTGTTGGTGAGATGAAATAATAATTTATCCAGCAGCATGAGTTTTTCATATTCCTTATGCTCCAATTGCATCAATCCCCATATAAATAGGATTATATTTTATATTTTTACTCAATTTTCTTTACTATTTACACAACAGTGTAACTCTGAGTTGAAGCCTTAACATTATAATCTTTATCACAATATTTACTTAAAAAAATTTTTTCAAGCTATTAGCTAGTTTGTGAACTAGAGAAATAATAGTGACAATAAATCATGTAAAATTAACAAATGTTAACAAGAACATACAAATAGGTTGAAAAACTCTTACTTAGAGATGAACTTACACTGTCAAATAAATGCAAGTTGCTACGATATAACCAAAGCAGCTCTTGTAGCATAAGAACTATAAGAATTATTAAAACCACATGTATGAACCTTGAGGACATTATGCTAAGTGAAATAAGGTAGTCGCAAAAATACAAATACAGCCGTCCCCCATTTTTGGTTTTAGTTACCCAAAGTCAACTAATGGAAAATTCCAGAAATGTCACCTCATTAATGTAACAAAAGACACCATTATCTCTCGCATCACTTAGGAAATTCCAAGGATTTCAGAAGCTCTGTGTCAGAAACAGTGACAAAGACCAAATATATAATTCTTATTTTAAAGAATTATCACAGTGGAGGTGAGGTGGTTGAGGTGCAAGTCTTGAGGCTAATCAAGATGTTCTCTCTTAAGCTCTGAGACCACATGGCTGGACCTATACAAGAGATCAGTTTTGCAAGAGGCCAGTTTCTTCCTCTTTAGGAATACAGCCTAAGAAGATCTTAGAGAAGGTTTACCTCTACCTCTTCACACAACCTAATCATAATTCCCCTTATCCACAGTTTCAGTTTCCAAGGTTTCAGTTATCCATGGTCAACTGTAGTCCAACCATATTAAGTGGAAAATTCCAGAAATAAATAATTCATAAGTATTAGATGGCATGCTGTTCTGAGGAGTATGATGAAATCTCCCAGCATCCACTCTGTAGCTCCGCCTTTTGTCTAGTGTCTCCATGCTGTAGAAGGTCCCTGCCTGTTAGTCACTTGGCAAGCATCTTGGTTATCAGATTGACTGTTGTGGTATTGCAGTGCTTGTATTCAAATAACCGTTGTTTTACTTAATAATGGCTCCAAATTGCAAGAAGAGTGACTCTGGCAATTTGGATATGCTATAAAGCGTTTTCTTTAAATAAAAAGGTGAAACTTTGCAACTTAATAAGGAGAAAAAAATCATATGCTTCAGTTGCTAAAATCTACGGTAGGAACAATTCTTCTGTCTATGAAATTGTGAAGGAAAAAAACTTTGTGTTGTCACACCTCAAACTACAAAACTTATGACCACAGTACATCATAAGAACTTAGTTAAAACAAGAAAAGCATTAAATTTGTGAGTGGAAGACATGAACAGAAAATGTATTCTGATTGAGGGCATCATGTTGCACCAGAAAACATTGAGCCTGTGTGAAGACTTCAGCCAGGGATCCCCTGAGAGGAGTGACAGCAAGCTATTTACTGCAAGTAAGGGATGATTGCACAGATTCGGGAATATGGTTGATATTGTATCATTTCACATGATCACAAAAGAAGAAGAGTAAGTATAATACAAAAAGATATTTTAGAGAGAAACCACATTCACATAATCTTTATTGTAGTACATTGCTATAATTGTTCTCTTACTGTGTCTAATTTATAAATTAAACTTTATTATGTATAATATGCATGTATAAGAAAAAACATAGCATATATAGTTTGATACTATCCACAGTTTCGGCCATCCACTGGGGGCCTTAGCACATATTCTTCAAGATAAAGGGAGCTATTGTACTATATGATCCCACTTATATGAGGTATCCAAAGTTTATCACTTTCATAGAGACATAAAGTAGAGTGATGGTTGCCAGGGGTTGGGTGGAGAGAGGCGGGAGGGAATGGAGAGTTATTGTTTAACGGGTACAGAGTTTCAGTTTTGTAAGATGAAAGAGTTCTAGAGAAAGATGGTGCTGAAGGTCTCACAACAATGCGAATGTACTTAGTGTGATTAAACTGTACACTTCAAATGGTTAATCTGTTATATTTTGTTAAATGTATTTTATAATGCAAATTTTAAAAAGAATTATTAATAATATGAGATTTCTGTGAACGTTTTAATCGACAAATTCGAAAAATGGCTTCATCTCCTGTTCTGCTGAGACTGCAAGCTGGTCTTAGCCTGAGTGCCTTACTCCCATTAAAAAAGATAGCTTATTTGGTAATGTTTGTCCAAGAAACAGGACTGAATGACAGGAGAGTAAACAGAGGATTCAGGAAAGTTAACACAAAGGAGCATTATTAAATAAGCCATTTGTACAGCCAACAGTTTTGTGATACAAGAAACAGACACTTTAAGGAAGAAAAGGGAGATTTATCTATTTATTTATTGACTTCCAATGCCCACTGGGTTTGGCTTGGCCCATAGTGTGTTATCTTCTTCTCACTTCGAGTGTTGGGCTCCTCAGACAATCCAGGCAGTGGCACCTGAGAAGATTGGAGACAAGAGTGAGATCATAGGTGACGTGCTGAGAGATGATGGTTGGGCGAAGTCTTCCTGAATCTACTCTTACAGACAGGGCAAGAATCAAATTTGAGGTCTAGAAGATGTAAGATAATACATAAGAAGTATTCTTCATTTTAAAATTTATATATCATTCGTATATAAAATATAAAAAAATATAAATTACTTCCTTGCATTTTACATAAATAATATTATGTATATTATTCAACATCTTCACAATTGCTACTCAATAGTTATGGTTTCATCTGGCCATTTGTCTCTTTTCCCATTTATATCACATGAATTCCTTTATACTTCATTGTACTATAATAAATCAAGAGTAATAAATTAAAATGATTAGTTTGTATATTTGGTCAATTTATTCAGTATTTATGTTCCAAGAACTGTGAAAGGTATGCGACTGAAACATATTTGTAAATAACATCCACAGTTCTTGGATGTTGGTAGAAGACATGATGCTCCTGAGTCAAAGTCAAAGGATAGTTTATTATTCAGTCACTCGAGTATCATCATTTTTGCACTGCTTCTCTGTGCCCCAGTTCCCACAGGACAACGTGCAGTAGGATGGAGAACACTCGCACACAGAATGGGTTGCATTTCAAGAGAAAAACTCAGTTTAGGGAACCCAAATCTTTTCTAATTGGAAGTAAGCATGCCTGCTCTTTGTTCTGGAAAGAGACAGTATCTCTAGCTTCAAAGGCTATTTCACTTTACGCACATCCTTGAAAAGTAGTTCAAAACAAAAGACCGTGAGTGCTTCACTTGCAATACAAGCAGAAGGCAAGAAACCCTGGGAAAACTGTCTCCCAACCTTATGTTCTAAACAGAGCTTTAGATATTACTCAAGTAAAACTTACTAGTCAGCAGTCATTTCCCAGAAAACCTAGATAAAGGCACTTTATCGAAATAAACTGATGCATACCTTATGGTGGCAGTTCAGGGAGTTTGCTTGAATAAAGTAGTCGTCTAATTAATATAATTATTCTTTCTGTTGACATAACAGAAGCCTGATTGTCTTTCGATCTAAAACAACCAAGTTTAGGAAACACTAGGTAATTTAGTTTTTCACTCTCTGGTCTTTTAGCCTATCTCATTGCATCAGTAGTTCATATTTGAGATAGGACAGGTAAAGTTGGGTAATGGTTATTCAAAAGATGAGAAATGTACTTGGCAATATGTTTTAATTTAGTTCTGAAATAAGAGATGCTCAGGAAAAGCAAGGTATAAAATGGACTTCAGCTCCAGAATAGGCTTCACTGAAGCAATGAATCTTTAAGAGGATTTTGTCTGATGGCCTTTTGCAGAGCCAAGCAATTTGAGATTTGATTATTATTGTCTCAAGAGTCAGGCAGTGAGTAGGAGGCATAGCCCAGGGCCCCTGCCAAAGGTGGCAAATTCCTGGGAAACTGCCCTCTAGAAACCTGGGACTCCAGTGGTTTATAACCTCATAGTATAAATAAATAAAAGGTGCTTCGTCCCCTTGCCAACCCCTGCTCCAACCCTTTAAGGAAAACTATAAGAAAAAAATGTCTTATGAGACAAAGAGAGCAAACTCTCCTCTGAGAATTACAAACATAAGCCAAGTTTCAGGGAACTTTCAGCCCAAATTTATCTTACCTTGTTGGTCAACAAAACAAAACAAAACAAAAACCCCTTAAACTTATAATGTAGCTAGAATGACCCTGAGCTCACAGTGCCCTCCAGACATCTGATTAAAGCAAATACAGATTCTCTCTGAAGGAACCCACCTTCAACCCAGTCCACAAATTTTTCATGAAGTTTTAAGAAATATAAGCTTTCAGTTAAAAATCATAAAATAGACCTTTATGAGCTAATGCTAAACAAAACCAAACTACATAAATAGACTCAATTTGACAACGGGTGTTGAAAATAAATAAAAATAAAAAATGAATATATTTAGTAGAGTCAGAAATTATTAATCCCAAGAAAGAAAAAAATTTTAAATTTATACTTGGACACATTATAGTGAAATTATAGAATATCTAAGTCAAAGAAAAGACTGAGCTAGCCAGAGAGAAGGGGTAGATTATCTTCAAAGTACTGACAATAATGCTAAAAGTTAATCTAACATTGAATGCTCAACAAAATATCTTTCCAGAATGATGATAAAATAAAAACGTTTCCAGAACGAAGTGAAAAAGCAAATGGGCCAAGTGTTTCACCAACATACCCTCACTAAAAGAAATTGTAAAGGGTATGCTTTGGCAGCAAATGATCACAGATGGAGACTCTCAGAAGCCAGCAGAAATGATGTGAAGAGAATGTAATAAATATATGAGTAAATACATATAAAAAGACTTAATAATGTCATTGGGGAAAAAGCATACAAAACAGCTAGTATATGCATTAAAAAAATGTAACCATCTGGGGATGATTGAGTTGAAGTGTTCAGATACTTATGTTGTTCAAGAAAAGAGTAAAAATGTGATTAATTTTAGACTTAGACTAAACTCGGAGCAAGTTGAAGGAAAAAAGGAAGACAGAAGTTAATGAGATAGCAAATAAACATATAATAAAAAGGAGGATCAATTAAGCCAAATGTTAGTTGTTGGAAGGAAATAATAAAATGCAAATCTATAGCAAAAGTGAGCTAGAGAAAATGAAGGTGGCAAAGTAAATATTATTAGTAACAAAAAAGTGATGTAAACATATTTAGTGCAAAAATAGGAATATTATAGAAACAATGTAATTACATTTGAAAAGAAATGGACAAATACCTATAAAATTTGCCAAAATTGATTCAAGAAGCAACAGGAAGCCTGTGTAATTATTTAATTATTTAATGATTAAAATAAATTACTTTGTAATTCTCTTCGCACAAAGAACACATCAGGCCCAGATGATTATACTAGTAAATTGTAACAAACATATAAACAACAAATAATTCCAGTCTTATGCAACTATTCCAGTGTACAGAAAACAAGAGGTTTCTACCCAGTTCATTCATGAACAAAGGTAAAAAAAATCCAAACTCAAGTATTAACAAATTGAATCATATAATATATAAATAATATAGTGCACCATGTCCAAATTAGGTTCATGCCAGAATGCAAGATTACAAAATGATTAAAGTTAGTCCTTATATTAACATATTAAAAGAGAATAATCAAATGATCATTTTGATAGATATAGAAGAACACATCGAAATTCAACATTCAGTTTTAGCAAACCAAGAATAACAAAACAGCTGATATCTACACCCAAAAAGCTATGCAGTAAAAATTATATTTAATTGTAAAACATTGAACACATTTCCAAGATTGGGAAAAGTCAATGCACCCATTTTTAGCATTTCTATTCAACATTATAAATTTAATGTCCTAGCCAGAATAGAAAAGCAAGGAAGTCAAAATATGCAAGGTTTGGAATGGAAAAAAACAAAATTGCTCTTATTTGAAAACATGACTATAAACATAGAAAACACAAAACAATCTATATATAAATTATTAGAATTAGAACGAGATAGGCTTAGCAATTGTTCTTAAAAACACAAAAAATGTTTTATTCCTATACATCAATACTAAATATTTTGAAATATAATTTAATAAAGGCTATAATTTACAATAGCATTAAAAATTTCAATGTACATCATGGTAAATCTATCAAAAGACTTACAAGATCTTTAATGAATAAGTAGAAAAGCTTTTAGAAGGACATTATAAAATACCTGAATAAAAAGATAGTACACTCCATGAACTGGAAGACTCAGTATAAACAAAGAATCAAATATTTATCAATTGATCTATAAAATCAATG
>NW_011888802.1:202736-203286 GCF_000151845.1 Pteropus vampyrus | reverse complement strand
GAAACATACCAGTAGAAGATTGTTAGATGTTGTATATGATCATTTACTTACTTGAACTTAAAGTTGAAGTACAAATGTTAAACAGTCTTAAAATGATTAACTTCTCCTTACATAGCTTTTCTTTCTTTTCTTTCACTGCTATGGTTAAGAATAAATACCTGAATAAAAAGATAGTACACTCCATGAACTGGAAGACTCAGTATAAACAAAGAATCAAATATTTATCAATTGATCTATAAAATCAATGCAATTGTAATAAAAATCTCAATTTTTTGGTGCAACTTGCTAAATCTATTCTAAAATGGATTTGGAAGAGAGAAATACCCAGAATCTCTAATACATTCACAAAGGAGAAAAAATAAATAAAAGGACTTGCTTTGCCAGATATCAAGACAATATAAAGTCACAATAGTTAAGTCAGAGTGATATTGGTGGAGAGATAGTTAAACTGACCAACAGAACAGAATAGAGAATGAAAACAGTCCACAGGGACTAAGAGCTTTCACAAAGTAACTAGTGCACATGTGAAAAAGAGACATTAAAAACCAAT
>NW_011888802.1:188510-202590 GCF_000151845.1 Pteropus vampyrus | reverse complement strand
TAAAAATAGTGTTTAATAAAAAAGTTACAGTTCTTAAAAACCATGTTCAGTAAAAGATCACACAGATGAAGTATCTGCATGTGTTAATCTATGGAATTGGGTGCTTTCTGACCATCAGTGAATATTTTATACTCTCACAGAGATCTCTGTCCTGAAGGTTAATAACTACTGTTAATTTAGCCATTGTGTTTTAATTTAATGCAATTACTCACATAAGATAGCAGCACAGTTACTTTACTATTAGAACTGTGTCCTTGTTGACCACAGACTTGATTTTGATTAAAATCATATCCTCACTTCATTAAGCCAACAGCATGTCCTTTATTTTCCTCATTTTATATTGATTCACTTTACTGGCAACCAGGTTTTTCTCTAGAAAATTGTTTTGACATTTCCACTAAACATTTTCCCTGTTTATTCTCATTTTAATAATTACATTGGCAAAACTCTAATTACTATCACAAGTACAGAATTTTAGGAAACTTAATCAATTCAAATTTTAATATATTTTGATGTCTTTGTACTTTAACTATAAAATTTAATATGATGTCTTGTATTTAACAGCATGTTACTATATTATTTCTCCAATGAAATGGCATCATTCCCTCCATACAGTCTCTCATTTATCATGGTGAAATACTTCCCTTCCAATTAATTATTTATACAATTTTAGCATGAAGGGATCTTGTTTTATATCACATGATTTTTATAATAACTGCATTCTCATGAAAATAATCTTCTCAGAAAACTGAAAGTATTTTAGTGCATAGTAAATTATGCAGTCTTCCTAATTGCAGACACTATTTAGACAATATGGTATTAAAAAATTATAAATTAGTAACAAACTATTTCTGTAATAGACAAAAATCTCTCCTTTTTTAACTTTTCTTACTCCTAGTGTAGATATCTAAAAGAACAAATATTTGAGTATTCATTTTAAAATTCTTTACTTACAGAAACAAAAAAGGGGAGTATTTTCTGGGTTACCTATGAGAACTCCTTAAATTAAATTGCTACCCTAATGTGACCCTAAGAAGACATTATGTTATATATGGAGGGCAGACATGAGGGGGAGAGATATGAGAAGGGACAGACAGACAGACAGACAAACAGAATTTTTTTTTTCACTTCTATTATTTTGATTTTAGGGTACTGCCAGTATGTGAAGCAATCTAGTGACCAGAGGACTTATTTGGATACAGGAAGTTCCATAAGAAAGTTCTTGTGCCAATTTCTCATCCCAAATGCCAGGCCTATGCCCAGTAGCACTGGGCTGCAAGATGATGAAAAATACATTTGAATGTTAAGCAACAAAAGAGACCCAGTCAGTTCTGTGTCAATACCCCATTAACCTCCAGAGACAGCCTTGGGGAACTATAAAGTTGCTTTGATCAAGCATCCCCTGCATGGCCATGCCAGACTAAGTCTGAACATATCTATTCATGTCTCTTAATTGCAAAGTCAAATCAGTTTTCTAAGGTCATTCCTTAACTACACAAGCCCTGAAACTGCCAGTTGATCAAGTTTAGCCTCTGAAACCCAGGCAGCCCAGAGTTCTTCAACTGCATGTAAAATATTACCAGACTCAAGGTAGGAGAGTCAGAGTTGGCACCTTACTGGCCTGTGGCCCCCATGTGGAACACTGTCCTTGAGCCAAACTTTGACCCATGCATTATATTCTAGGGGAAAGCTTCTAACACAAGACTGATATTCTCTGAGATTTCTGCCACAGGACACAGCACATTTCAAGCCCCTCTCTCTCCCAGATCGCTGTGAGTCTCTACTATTATCTCAAGAAAATGCTATGGAAGCTCCGTTTCTAGGCCAGGATGGCTCTAGAGAATATAGCAGCTTATGATATTTTCTGAGCAATGTAAATGCTCTGAAAAGGTCCAGGAGCCAACACTGACTAATGCCCCTCCCATTGGTTGTCTTACTCTGACCCTGGTCTAGAAAAGATATCCCTATGTCTACTGTGAGTCTTCATTCTTTTGGATCAATCTTGAGAAAACACAAAGAAAAGGTGGACTTGCCTGCAGATAAGGATTTTCCTGCTTTCTGGGTAATCTAGTCCTATATGTTAGCTTTATTTAATAAAGAAATAACATGATCTTCATTCTTTTCTTTATTCTGTCCCTCCTTCTCCAAAAACAGAATCCTAGGCACACACGCTTCTAGATAAGGAGCAGGAGATTTCAATAGACATGTGGAGAGAGAACAGGCAGGCAGGCTAGCTACCCTTACAAAGCCCTATGTCCCGGCCTCCCTTTTCTTTCAATGTTGTGGTGCACTGACTCCTGATTCTTCCAAAGTTCATTTCCACCCTCTCCAATGCCTCAGGGTATAGGACATATTTTCAGCAAAGGAATATTTGCATGATTCTTTGGACATGTGTCATTTTCCTTACTGCATATTGAAAATAATTAAAATGCCTCAGAAAGGTATGGCCCAAGGCACTGACTCCCTGCTTATCACATTCACCTGCCTATGTAAGACCAGCTCAGCCTCCTCTGACTGGCCATAGAAGGAGACTGAGCCGTTATAAATGATTTTAATAAATGCAAACTACAACCAAATGTTTTAGCTCTTCTTGAGTTGGTCATTTAAGTTGATTATCAGTTTATAAGCTATTTTGTAAACTGCATACATGAATTTTATATAAGTAATGATATTATATGTACCCAACCCTCATTCATCAGTGAGATGTCACATGACCCAGTACTTAATTTTTATGGCCCAAGAAATGCTAAAGGTTTTAACTAGTTGGAAACTGAAAAATAAAATGAAATTCAGCCCTGATTTGACCAAAATGACATTGAGTGGCAATATTTCAGTACAGTTGCTAGATATATATCAATTTCTTCCTCTTTATAGATGGATTGGTAAAGGTCACTCACATTTACTTACCTACTGTACAGATCCCTTATGGTTTTGATATACTCTTTTATATGAACTGGAAGCTCCATAGTTTTCCCTAATTGCACCTTAGACTCTGTTCACATTTCTTCTTGCACATATGCCATTAAATTTAAGAGATTCTTGTTCGAGTGCTCATATTTTTTCTTTTTGACTTAAAAGAAATGGTTTATTTTGCATTATAGTTCATTTTCCTGTGGAGAGATCTGCCTAAAAAAATGTTATAAAAAGTTATGTGCAAAGACTTGTATGTTTATTACTTTTGACCTAATGAGACCTGAGGCAAAGATTCGCATGAATATCCTCAATGATGTTTTACTCTATTCAAGGCATATAACATATTTTGTATGTATTATTGATAATAACTAGGACCCATTCAAATTTCTCTGGCTTTATTTCAAGAGAAACATACCAGTAGAAGATTGTTAGATGTTGTATATGATCATTTACTTACTTGAACTTAAAGTTGAAGTACAAATGTTAAACAGTCTTAAAATGGTTAACTTCTCCTTACATAGCTTTTCTTTCTTTTCTTTCACTGCTATGGTTAAGAATATCACAAAGAAAATTTCCTATTGAAATGAATGTTATTGATAGTAGTAATAACATGTAGAAAATATTAAAAACAGATTAAATTGTTGGGAAAAAGCAATCTATGTTGGTCTCCCACACTTATGCTTTGGGGTATGCATCTAAAGGAATACACACATAGATCTTTTTAGTGTTAATAATCTAGATACCTGAATTCCTTGTCATGTCTCTGAATATTTGTCAGAATGTAACAAAATTATGTACTTGTTAACTTTGCAAAGGTCTACTTGGAAGATAAAATGGCAATAACTTATTTTCTCTGTAAGGTTTGAGGTTAAGCAATATTAATGGTTGGTTAATGGCTTAATGAGTGGGATACAAACCATTTAAGCATGCAATGAACCTTAGCTTTTCAATGACTTTCCTAATGAAAGATCTATATGACTGCATGTCTTGTGTCACAATAGAGATAGTAGAGAAGGTACCTAATCAATTTTGATGGTAAATCAATTGATCTGTAACCCTGTTTTCATACAGCGAGAAAGATATGAAGAGAGCATTTTACTATAGCCTTATTTCTAGCTGAAGATCAATAAATAAAAGAGGCAGCTCACTATTTGAAAATGTGCCCTTTTTCTGTGCTTCGAAAACTAAGGTAGTCAGACTGATATCCTATTTCATAGATACGTTGTTTGCCTTGTCACTTCTCAAAGATTTAAAGTTCTTCAAAACTAAGTAAATGATAGAGATATCTGTGAGTCTAGACTTTATTGTCATGACTAAGGTTCACATTGAAGATAAAGCTGTAGCATGATAAAAATTTGCTATTTGGTTTTATAATATTCATGGGTGTCATTTTTAAATTGTCCATCAAAGAAAAGGTTCTATTATTCTAATTAGTTAATTTTTCTTTTAGAAAAATATAGAATATAGTACTGTTAGCATTTCAAAATATAATAATTAGAGATATTGTTTTAAAAAATTAAAAATGAGCCACAGACTGGGAGAACATATCTGATAAGGGACTTGTATCCAAAATACAGAAAGAACTGTGAAAACTCAAAATTTATTTAAAAAAATACTTTAAATGAACAAAAGATATGAATAGATACTTCACCAAAAAAGATATGTAGTTAGCAAATAAGCAACTGAGGGATAAATGGAGCCTCTATCATCTATGTCATTTTTTTCTCTCTTATATGAAATTTTTGAGTAGGCAAAACAAAGGGGACAGAAAACAGATCAGAGAATTGCAGGTGTTGGGACTTGAGGGGAAGGATAACTACTACGAGGCATGAGGGAAGTTTTGGGAAGATGGAACTGTTCCGTATCTAAATTCCAATAATGTTTATACAACTATGTATTTGTTAAAGCTCATCATATGTTACACTAAAAAGGATAAATGTTATTATATGTAAATTATACTTCAATAAGCCTGAAATTGCAATAATATGGAATTAACAAAAAGTTATCAAGAATTATGATCTTTCAAAAACTAAATATATAAATTTTTTAATACTTAGCTGTAGATGGGATGGTTAACCTATGAATGATCTAGGGCAGGAATTGGCAAACTACAGCCCATCAGCCAAATCCAGCCTACCACATATTTTTGTGAATAAAGTTTTATTGGAACACAGCCAAACTTTGTTTATGGATACTTTCACACTACAGTGTAAAAGCTGTGTTTGTGATAGATATCGTATGGCCCACAAAATCTCAAGATAGCTTTTATCTGGCCCTTTGTTGAAGGTTGTTGACCTCTGGTTTAGACCTAAAACTATACTCATTAAAACCCTGATCTTCTATAAAATTTATTCTTAAAGATACCCACAATTTAAACAAATGTAAATAGAGAAAATGCCATGATTAATAAAGTCAATCAAGCTTTATAATAAACATTCATTAAGCATTTCTATATGCCAAGCATATAAGTGAAAAATCACCATTTTTATCATCATAGAACTTAAAGTTCAATTAATAAAATTAGATTTTTTAACTTAAAAAGTGAAAAAGTTCTATATAGTGAGTATATTTGAAGTTCTATATAGTGATTATTTTATTTAATATTTTATTCTTCCTTTCTATTTGCATTTCTATTGTTTTTATTCAGATTTTATGTCTTTAATGGACCCCTGAATTGACCTCTATGCTGATCAATCTGTTCACCTTCACACTCATACCAGAAATCTAATGCTTATTATACTTCTTCTCAATAAAATTCAGCAGCTCTGTGGTGGGCTTAAAATTATGACCAAAATCCTTAGCATGTATTCACGCCCCTTCATGATCTGGTCTCAATGTATTTCCATATTAATTTCCTATTCTTATTTCTTATATTCCTTGTTTTTGCTGGTCCTTTGCTAGCTTTTCTGCCTCTGAGATTTCAATTACACCTCAAAGCTAAGCTGTTTATTTGCTAAGTTTTCTATAAAGTCTTTTTTGCTTCTGTATATGGTGTAATTGCTTCTTCTTGAGCATTTCCATAGTATATTGCTTATATCTGTAACTCTAATTCTCATATTATGTTGTCTTATTAATCGTACAGTGTTTGTTTTCCTATCTTGATTACATGCGCACTGACAGCAGGACCACATTTTATCATTTTGTGATCTTTTATAGCACTTCAGTTTATACATTCATGCAATAGGTAATTGATTAAGTACCCCTTAACTTGATTTTAATTAAATTTAAATTTTGAATAAGCTAATTTTGTATATTCTCATTAATAATGATGACAAATTCAAAATTCATTGCCTATATTATCTTATATTGCCTGCATCTCCAGCTATATAATATACCTATTTTTTCATTCTCAATATCATAGCAGTCGAATATATGGAATTTAGTGCTTGTTTTTAAAGTTCTTTGTTAAAACTCATCTACTCTCTTTAATCTTCCTAATCAGTTTTACGTTTATTCTATTCTGCCTTTAAATCTCTTCATATTTTAAAGTTCACGTGGATTTATAGGGCAGATGTTAGGTATGGTTTCACTAAAGGCTAGGAAAAAAAGAGCCAATACTTTTAGAATCTAGTCAGATCAGCCTTTTTCCTACTTCTTCAGAGGAGTGTTCTTTTTCGCCAAACATGCCTGGGCTGACAAAGTTGTTTCCATGCGCACACATCTGCTTCTGTTATGAATTATGTCTAGAGTTACTTTTCTGTGTCATCTACTTTTAGTCCCCAGTGCCATGGGAAAGTGTCATCACTTTCAGCTGTTTCTCTTTTGCTGTCAGAGTGAAACACTTTTTTTTTCTGTTAAAGAAAAGCATCCTCTCACTAATTGATACAGTTCCCTGTTCTTGATCATTCTATTCTCTGAAATGTAACGGTCAGCTTCACACAACTATTAAGTTGTGGAGTCTTTTAAATCTGTGCAGCTAGCACCCATCAGTAATTGTCATGCACATGGTACTTTATTGCATATCCCCTATCTTACTCTTAGCATCAAGATTTCTGGCCAGAGTGGACACAACTAGACATGAAGGACCTCTTTAATATATTGCTTTTAAAAATAGACATTTTTTTCCCCTGGATGTCACCTTTGTCACCTCTAATTTATGTGCTCTAAGTATGTGTCACATGATATGTAGTTAGCTATTTATATATCTGGATGCCTAAAATCTCAAGAAATCCCTTAAAGTCCAATATTTATTTATGTTTTCTTTAAACTTCTAGCTTTGGCTATCTTTTGGTAAGTTCTCAGTATGTCTTGATAAATAAATGAAAGCATGCCTTTACTCCTAAGGGTAACTTCATATTCAGAGGTTCTTAAGCCCTTCTTAAGCTTCAGAAGAAGGCCAAATCTTCATTCTCCAGTAATTAAAGTGAAAGTGTCAAGTAGATAAGCAAGAGGCGTACAGTTCATAGAATAAATACAAATGGCATTAAAAGTATAAAAAGAAGATAAGTCTGTGTTCTCTACAGACTATTTTTGAAACATGTGCCTAAGATAAATATAAAGAAGACTACTATGAAATTGTGTAAAATACTCAATTGTTATCCAACAAACTATTAAATGATCTACTAATTACTTTTTGTACTACACAATTAGCACATTTTATTAGAGTACCCTCAAGCTATTTTTACCTTAAATAAAGCCATGTTACTATGCATCTCTAAAATTCTTAAATGTGCTCTTTCAGGTTTTCTTTCTGTAATTCTTTTGAGATTGTTAACAAATACTACTCTCACAACTATTCTTCCTAGTCTTTCTCACTTCCCTAGGATTTCATCAGTTTCAAAATATTTTTCTATTTATGGTAATATGATATATTCTTATCCTTCCTTGTTTTCATATACCAAATGTGTCAGGCTATCTCTTCTAGACTTTGCTTTTTCACCTAACAATATATTCTGTATCTCTGCCATTCTGTATACAGAGATACTCCTACCTCTTCTTTATAGCTGCATAATATTCCAATTTGTGGACATGTCATAGTCTATACAGGCTTGTTCTTAATATTTTATTATTATAAGTAATGTATAGGATAATATCGTAATTGTGTCATTTAAGTTATGCAGTATATCTGTGGGTTAGATTCCCAGAAGTATTATTTCTGGATTAAAGAGTAAATGAATATATGTAATAACCATTTAAATGTAATAACCATTGCCGAGCTTACCTCTATAAAGGTTATACCATTCAATACTTCTTCCAGAAATGTGTAAGTTTTTGCCTCCCCTGGCCTCATCAGCAGAGCATACTGATGATTATCTGATAAGTGAGAAAAGATAATCTGATAGGTGAAAAAAGATAATCTAGTTTCAATTCACAAATCTCTTATTATGAGTGAGATTTATCTTCTTTTTATGCTTTTAATGCCATTTGTATTTATTCTATGAACTGTACACCTCTTGCTTATTTTTTCTACAGGGTTATTGGTCTATTTTATCTTAATTTCTAGTAACTCTTTATATAGATAGTATAAAGATTATAGTTGTAGATATTTTCCCCTAATTTGACATTCATCGTTTGACTTTACTTATGGTAATTTTTGGTTTTGTTTTGTTTTCATGTTGCTGATATATTTTTATTTTTTATGTAGAAAAAGTTGTCAATCTTTTCTTTGATGGCTTCTGAATTTTGGATCAAAATTTTAAAAGCTCCCCCCCACCCTAGTCCAAGGTTATAAAATAATGAACTCACGTTTTCTTCTAATGGTTTCCCTTTTACATTCAAATCTCACATTTATTTATCATTATATACAATACAAAAGATCTAACTTTGTCTTTTCCCCAAATCATTACCCCCTTGCTCCAATGGCATTTATTAAAATAGTTTATCTTCATTTCAGTCATCTGAGTTGCCACCTTTATTATAACCTGAATTCCCATGTATATTTGCGTCCATTTCTATGCTTTCTTATTCTGCTTCTTCATTGGTCTTCTTGTCTATTATGTACTATAATTGCATTTTCATATCATGCTTCTCTCAATTAAAAGCAGAAATGTCAATTAATTCAGGGAACATAGCTTGCATTTCAAACGAACAAGTATGACAATTATTTGTCATTGAGTCTTCAGCTCTTCTTAAAGTTTAGATTACCACCTGGATCTCATTTCCTGGTTTTTAGTCTGGCAAATATATCATTATAGGTCACATTGCAATATAGAAACATTCTTTTGAAGCTTTAAGCTTTATATCACCTTTAGAAATCTTTAGGCAAGTATAGGATTTCTCTAGAGCAAGCTTGTGCATAACCTCAACCTTCAGAAGTCAGATTGTGAGTTTGTAGCCCATGCTGACAGTGCAATAAAGTCAACACTAAATTTCATGTCATCTTATATGTACTGGAAACATAATCTTTTCTCAGACCACTGGAGATATGGAACAAATCACACAAAATACTATCAATACAACATTACATAACTACTGTACCTCTCACATTCCCAGCAAGCCCAGTCTGGTTGATGAATATCAACTTCCAAATGGTTTGGAAGATCTGATTTATTAATCAGGGCAGTGTAGTGGCTACTAATTTTAAATAATGGTCAAAAAACTTTATTTATATCCAGCATTAAAATGAAAGCTTACCTCTTTCTTCTGAGATCAAGTGGATATGTGATCATTTCCATTTTGTAGATGCATAAACAAGATCAGAAAGAGTGAGAAATATACCTAACATCTCACCCTGAGGAAGTGTTGCAAGTTAGAAATAAAAGTAAATCATTGGGGAGTGAAAAAGGAGTGCAGGAACAATTGAAAAATAATCATATTAAATATTACATGAAAATTTATTATCTTCACAACCCAATAGTGTAGCAAAATGCTTCCAGAAATTACTTCCAGAAATATTTCATAATATTTAAATATGTAGGGAAGTGGAGATTTTTTTCATACTGTAATTATTTTTAATTTAGTACTTATTTATAGCTCTTATTAATATGATAACAACATGGAAAATTAATGTTTGAAATTTTTCTTTCTTTTCGAGAGGAAACAACATTCACTGTCCAGGTGACTTATCTAAAGGATGGAGGCAATGGAAGTTTCCTCATGTCTTAACAGTAAGAATTATATTGCGTTACCAAGTGCATCTGATTTACAAAGCAGTAGAACTATTTTTTTAAAATGCTATATAATTTAAACTAAATGAGCCATTTTACAGGCAGAGAATCAGAGGCCCAGAGAATAAATTTGTTAATGTAGACCTGGGGTTTTATTCAATGTGTCATGATTACAATGTTTGATTGTTTTCCTTAATATGTTTTTTATATCTTCTCATTTAGCTACTCTCTTAGTAGCTCCTACTTTTCAAATGATGTATTTCATAATTAAATGTGGTTACCTAAATTAAAATTTTTACCTAGACCAGAAGATTCTATAAAAGGAAAATGTTTCCAATTAGTGTAGTCTGCGCAGCCAGTCAGGGTGTGAAAATAGACAACGTAAAAACTGACGTAAGGACTGACCATTTGAAGATAGTAAGAGACCAAAGCTACTCTTCCTACCTTCCTAGACAGTGTAGTTCTTTTTCCTTCTGAGCCTAGAAAGTATCTGACAGTCCTCATCATTTTTTGTAAAGTTTCTGTCCAGATTATCGCAAACTAAGATTAATAGACAATGAAGGAATGGCTGGTCTGAGTATATATCTCCCTGTATGTATATCTTTATTCTAATTATTGACTCTTGAAGACAGAAAACTCCCTACCATCTAAATAAGTGCATCTAAAATGAAGTGGCAAGCAATATGATTTGATTTAGATCTACGGACGTTTATTGAAGATCTAATGTTTTTCAAGTTAGATCCACAAAGATAAATAAGACATGGAATCTACTTTAGCATTGATGTTTTGCAGGCAAGAATTTCTGACTCGTTTTCCTCTAATCATGTCATAATTAGTGGACAAGAAAATCACTGAATTTACTGGAAAGGAGTAGTAGAGAAGTTTAAGTCCTAAAGACATAGAAACAAATTCTGGCTCTGCTACTTTCTAGCTGTTACCTTGGTAAAACTTAATTTTGATGAGTCTCTTATCTAGGGTGACTGTATTTTCTGGTCCCAGGGCAGTCCTTGTTCATATTTGTTATCCAGCATTAATTAATAAAAGCTTCCTCTTTCCCTCTCAAAAAATTTTCATTTTGTATAATCAATTATATTATTACTCACATCTTATTTTATCTTTAAAACTTGAATTGATCATGTCAACATCAGATGTGGTTATAAGAATTAAATGATTATATATACATGTATATATATATATACACACAAAAAATTTTTTTGCCAAAATGTTTATAAATGGGATTTAGAAAAGAAGAAACTCAACCAATGAATATGAGATTAATGAAGAATGGACATTTTGTTGGTATTTTAAGATATATGCCCCTCAGCGCAGACACAAACTTATTCCTTGATCTTGAATTTTTTAGAGTATAAACATATTCTAAGTGTTTATGCCAGAATCTTTATGTGGCAGAAATAAATCTCATGTTCAAATATATATCAGGTATCCAATGACATTGATTTATTTTTATTTATTTTGAAGTAATTTAAGATATAAAGAATTATAACAATACAAATGTCTTTTTTTTTTCAATCCAATAGGCTTTGTGATCATTTATTTCTTTCTCTCCCACTAGAAGGTGGATAGCATGTAATATTCTCTCTGAATCACGTACAAAAAAGCACAGGTCTTGCTTCTCAAGCTTCAGAACCCTGGAGGATTATTCTGCTAGAATAACAGCTTATGAAAATATCTCCACAAGATAATGCAACTTAGAAAAGAAAATTTGAGATGACCCTTTAATTACCCACATTAGACCTCAAAGCTCTTGGAGACTTAGGCGTTTTTCATTTCAATACTTAGCTAAATAGGTTAAGATTATAGCCTAAACAAACTCAGTATTGATGTTGTTTATAAAAAAAAAAAAATGGAAAAGTACAAAATTACTTAGTGTGCCTCTAAAGAGATGGCCTTAAAATAGTCACTTAGATGAAAGTCAAAATGAACCCCTCATTTTTTCGACCCGTGTAGCAATAACCTAAGTTTATGGCTTACCTGCTCACCTCAGGAAGTGGTAATAACAGTCATTATTTTCAGTGGAAGCAATGCCTGCAACCATGTCATCCTCTGATAAATCATAGCAATTGCATCTTATTATCACACCAATGGTTCAATTAACTCACATCACCACTCAATTTATCAAATTAAAAAGGAAGGGTTTTGTGTGTTCTAATAATTGTTTCATTAACATAAAACTAGCTAAGAACCATGAAGCTTCAGATCTGGATTCATATTGTCTTTATGTAGTTTTGTTTTGATTTGCTCTGATAGTCGTACACTGACAAGGCTCTTGTGTTCTATTAGTTGTCATGATTATTCTTTCATTAACATACATATGGCTATTGAATGTGGCAGGTTTTCACAGAAGACAAACACAATATTATGGAGCAAAATGGTAACCATTATTTTGAAAGTCTGGGCATGTTTTTTAAGCATTCTAAAGGCTTTAAAATAACATTGCCAAGTTTAGTTTGAGAGTGCAGTCTTTATGAAAGAGCTATAGTAGCATAATATATCCAAGGAGTCTTAAGGTTGGAAATCAAATGATTTTATAACTTATAAATGATTTTTGAAACTTTCTGTCTCATCAGATAGACAACAATTCTGTTGTTCCATTTTGCATAAATAAATCGAGTGAAAGAAATATTTGAGAAGTATTATTCCAATAAAAATTAATTTTTAAAATTTTAAGTCAGATGCTTAGAGAATGTAGCCATACTTAATTATTTCATAGCTACCTCTTGCAAGTAGAGTTGTAAAACTGCATGTTTAAAGCAGTGTGCTGATCATAACACACTAATAACTAATATGTTCCAATATAAAACAATATAAACAACACTTTCGCATTATTTTAATCTTATAACAACCATGTAAGTCAAACACTATTATTCTCACCTTATAGATATAGGAACTGAGGTGCAGAGGGTTATATTGCACAAGCTGAGTTGCCTAACTATGTTTAGATGAAGATACAGACAGTAGTTAAGACACGTGCCTTGGAATCAGAAAAACAGCTTTGCTGCTGATTAATTGAGAAGCCTGGGTTATTGACTTAAACGTTCTAATTGCTGTTTCTCACCTCTCAAACGAGGATCCTACAACCTAGCATAATGATTGTGTTAAAGAAAGTATGTGAGTAAAAGCATTTGGTACTTTTCATATACATGCAATAAGTACTTTTTAAATATTTCTTCTTGTTTGATGCCTTGCTACCTTCTTTATTTACCTGACCCACTACCAAGTAGACTTGGGCATTTGGATCATGTTTCTGGTAATGCTCGCAGCTGATTCTTTGCTGGTCTCTCTGTTCCTGTTATTCCCAGTAGTAGATTTTCATGTTTATACACATGGAGGTAATTGAGAGTGGTACTTTTGGCCATCTCCACTGAGGTAACCATAAATTCAAGATTCATCATCTCCTCACCCTATTGCTTGTTATCTAGACTTCCTCTCCTCCTAACAGCCCTGTAAAGCAGGTATTCTTATTATCACTTTGAGTTTATTTTAGCACCATTGTCTCAGTGTCGGAGGCGCAGAGTTTCCATGCTATTTTCAATTCTCCTCCCTACTTTATTTCTCAAATCAATTAGGCACAAATTCTCGTCCTGCCAATTTTAGCTTTGAATTGCCTCTCACGTCCTTCTCTTCCCTCATATCTTCAATTCCCCAACTCTGGTTGAGGCCCTTTTGCTACAGAACTGGACTATTGAAAAAACCTTCCAATTTGTTATTCTGCCTCGAATTAATCTTTGCATCAACCTTATCATGTTTGTTTCTAAACTAACCTTCTAAAATAGTACTTTAATCATGTCATATACTGTGTTTAGAAGCTGTGTCCTCCCAATGCTTTCAAGACCAAGTATAAACTCTTTAGCATGGTACTAAATTCCACCCTCACTTTTGTAGTTTTATTTTCTCCATGTGCTCATGTAAAATAGGTCTACCATTATTTCCAAAGAATATCAGGCAGTTTTGCAACTATGGAATTTTATTCTCACCATATTGTCCTCTTGGAATTATTTTGATTCTTCTCCCAGACTTTCTAGAACCAACCTGTTCCTCAAAGTCCTGTACACATTTCATGCCTTCCATAAAACTTTATAACTAATCCTAAGTGCTCCTCT
>NW_011888802.1:174142-188460 GCF_000151845.1 Pteropus vampyrus | reverse complement strand
AACTGCATGTTTAAAGCAGTGTGCTGATCATAACACACTAATAACTAATATGTTCCAATATAAAACAATATAAACAACACTTTCGCATTATTTTAATCTTATAACAACCATGTAAGTCAAACACTATTATTCTCACCTTATAGATATAGGAACTGAGGTGCAGAGGGTTATATTGCACAAGCTGAGTTGCCTAACTATGTTTAGATGAAGATACAGACAGTAGTTAAGACACGTGCCTTGGAATCAGAAAAACAGCTTTGCTGCTGATTAATTGAGAAGCCTGGGTTATTGACTTAAACGTTCTAATTGCTGTTTCTCACCTCTCAAACGAGGATCCTACAACCTAGCATAATGATTGTGTTAAAGAAAGTATGTGAGTAAAAGCATTTGGTACTTTTCATATACATGCAATAAGTACTTTTTAAATATTTCTTCTTGTTTGATGCCTTGCTACCTTCTTTATTTACCTGACCCACTACCAAGTAGACTTGGGCATTTGGATCATGTTTCTGGTAATGCTCGCAGCTGATTCTTTGCTGGTCTCTCTGTTCCTGTTATTCCCAGTAGTAGATTTTCATGTTTATACACATGGAGGTAATTGAGAGTGGTACTTTTGGCCATCTCCACTGAGGTAACCATAAATTCAAGATTCATCATCTCCTCACCCTATTGCTTGTTATCTAGACTTCCTCTCCTCCTAACAGCCCTGTAAAGCAGGTATTCTTATTATCACTTTGAGTTTATTTTAGCACCATTGTCTCAGTGTCGGAGGCGCAGAGTTTCCATGCTATTTTCAATTCTCCTCCCTACTTTATTTCTCAAATCAATTAGGCACAAATTCTCGTCCTGCCAATTTTAGCTTTGAATTGCCTCTCACGTCCTTCTCTTCCCTCATATCTTCAATTCCCCAACTCTGGTTGAGGCCCTTTTGCTACAGAACTGGACTATTGAAAAAACCTTCCAATTTGTTATTCTGCCTCTAATTAATCTTTGCATCAACCTTATCATGTTTGTTTCTAAACTAACCTTCTAAAATAGTACTTTAATCATGTCATATACTGTGTTTAGAAGCTGTGTCCTCCCAATGCTTTCAAGACCAAGTATAAACTCTTTAGCATGGTACTAAATTCCACCCTCACTTCTGTAGTTTTATTTTCTCCATGTGCTCATGTAAAATAGGTCTACCATTATTTCCAAGGAATATCAGGCAGTTTTGCAACTATGGAATTTTATTCTCACCATATTGTCCTCTTGGAATTATTTTGATTCTTCTCCCAGACTTTCTAGAACCAACCTGTTCCTCAAAGTCCTGTACACATTTCATGCCTTCCATAAAACTTTATAACTAATCCTAAGTGCTCCTCTTCTCATCAGTTAAATTGATCTCCATAATTTTTTCTGTTGACTATGCATATGTCTGGAGGCATATTTTTTATTCTCTATCCAGAATCTTAAACTAAACTTTCTGAAATTCTGTCTTTGGCAACTAGTACTATAATTGGTTGCTGTATATTCTCACTCAGCTATCCTTGTCCAATAGGCCCTGTGCTGGGGAGAGAGGCAGTGGGGAAAGGTCCATTGAATTTTTCATTCTTTCCAGATTCTAAACTGAAATTAACTAGAACAGAACCTAAACTAGCATCCTGGACCCATTGATTATTTCCTGTTTAATCCAAAATTTTTCTTTGCTGAGTACAAAAACCACTTAGGCTCACAAAACCCTTCTGATTTTGAACATATCTGGAAATATTTTTGTTTAATTTATTGTATAATTGTAAAATGAAATGGAGAAAGATATACTGAGACTTTACTAAGACCCTACATCTGAATTATACAGTTGGTAGGAAAGTTATCACCTAACCCAAGTCTTAATAAAACATGTTACTTTTCTAAACATGACCCATCTGTGATCCAGAAACATAGCTATTAAATGTGGAAACACACACTACATAAGTCAGATTATAATTAAGCAAAATAATCAATATTTATAGTGTTTTTCATCTTGCCCTATTTTATTTTCCCTCTTCTATCTCTTCTCTCAACAACTATATACTAAAAAATTCAACAACTATGAGTTTCACTTCTTCCCAATTCCCATAATACATAGTATATAAGATGTGTCCAACAAATGCATGCTAATTAAGTTGCAAGCAGCAGTGTATGCAGCTAAACGAATACAGAATAGATACTCAATATATTCACCCTAATTTAAAATAAGGTACAAATTTTTTACAAAGGATGAAAAAACAAATGTTACTTCTATAATGTAAATTCCAATTATAAGATGGAATAATCTGCATCAAGATGTGCTGCCAGTGTCTTAATTTGTACCAGAATTATCCCAACACTGAGCACTATCTATTTAAAAATGGTATAATAGATGGTACAACTGCAGTGCAGGTATGCACAAGCAAAAGAGAAGAGTCAACATAATTATCCAGTAAATTTAAGAAAAAAAACCCGTAACTTTATGTCACTTATCTTGAGCCATAAAAGAACCTGTGTTAATTGTGACCAAAGTGGTTGACAATGCCAGTTGATCTATCAGATGAATCCCAATGCTTCCATACGCAGTTACTTGCTCCTTCGAAGGTCACTGCCAAATCAAATACTTGGTGAAAGTATTTCCAATAGTTCTAGCAAGATAATTCTTAAAATAATTTTAAGCTTGTATGTTAGAAAGTATTTTGACAAGTTGCTAAGTCTTTGCTGTTAGTCCGAATGTGCCATTTTCTTCACATCTCTCAAGTGGGAAATCACCAGAGATCTAACCAGTGATTTAGTGTGCATTCGTACCGCAGAGAGGCTTCAATGGTTCATTAATGTAGGCTGATTCCCTCTCCTGCTGCCTTTGATTCTGGTTTTAATATAAACTTCCTATGAGTGTGACTGTCACGGGCATAACCCAGCAGAGATAGCAGCTGAGAAGCCAGAAAGTTATTTTCAATCATATATAGGCAGCCTCATTAGTTATACTAAAAAAATTATAACAATAATAAATACAGCATTTTTATATCACCCAAGTGACTGTCTCGAGTGTATTGTTTCTAAGTGGTTGTCAGAGTGTAAAGATCTCTCCTATTGTATATGGAATGAAAAGTGATTTTTGTCCTGAGATCCCTTCTAGAAATTTACATTAATTCTATATTGTTCTTTTTCTGTTTTGTTGTATCCCTTTTCCAGTTAAGAATTATTTTGTGTGACCAATAGAGAATTGCAACACCTTTTGTTATGTTGCTACTGAATGCCTCATGACACTGGAAAACTAGTGAGGAAACAAAATAAGATAGCCAAAGCAGGGATACCTGGATTTTATATACCAAAAATTCTTGATGGTGAGGAGACTTCTTTAGTATTCTTCCCAAAGAAGCAGTGATTTACTCATTGGCTAAACCGGGCAATAATGAAAAAGGAGTGTGTCAAAGGGTACTTTAAAAATCCATTTGTATCTCCTCAATGACAAAGTACTGCCAGGAGATTTTTTTTTTTATTTAACAGATGGGAGGAAAAGGTCTCTTTTTAAGTAGCTCAGTGAGGTAGGGGAGCAGAGAAGTTGGGAATGATCTTAAGGCACTAATGCAATCTGAAGCATCCCAGGCCTAAGTCTGCTCAAGCTGGGTTCCCATTTGACCCAACACCCATGAGATTCGCATTAAATAGCTGGGCTTTAAAGTGGTTCACATCAAAGCACACTAGCAGCAAAAGATGGAGGGAATGATGCTACCTCACATTTGAGCATTAATTAGGTAAAAAGAGGACACAAAATGAACCATGGTGTCCTAGATTAGACCCTGGAATGAAGAAAGGGTATTAATGAAAAAACAAGTGAAATCTGAATAAAGTTTGTAGCTTAGTTAACAATATTTTACCAAAGTTAATGTCTTAGTTTTGACAAATGTGCCATGGTAAGTAACAAGTTAACATGAGAGAAAACTGGATGAAGGGTTGACGAGAAGTGTACTATCTTTGGAACTTTTCTCTAAATCTAAAATTATTACAAAATCAAAAGGTAACAGAGAGATAACAAGAATGGCAGTTCTTTCTTAATTCTTCTTCAGCTGTTCGGTTATTGAGAAATATAAGACCTAAAATAAGGTTGTCACTTAAAAACATATCCCATCAACACATAGAAATTATAATACCAACAATTTCTAGAATTGCTGAAGTAAAAGACAACTGACTATTATTAGGCTGGACTCATAACTATTTATGTCAAAGTTTCCTTTTCCTCCTTAAGCTTTGTATGTGCACAGTCTAACCCATCATTTCACATTTGTCTAGAAAATATAGAAAATACAGACTCTTTGTTCAAGAGCTCAATAATTAAAATAATTGAGAGCCCACAGTGTAATGTAATTCAACAAAGAGAGAAACTTTAAATTCAACAAAGAGAGAAACTTTATGTATTAGAGAAAGAAATCCCTTATTTGCAAGTTTCTTAACTGCTTTATGCTTCAGTCTTGGAGGTCACACCTTCCCAAATGAAAGCTTTTAGGGGTATATCTTATCCAGTGACAGAGCAAGAGCATCACAAAGTGTATAATACCACTAACTGGTAGATACTACAGTGTCACTCCCTAAAGCGCCACTTCTTTGTGGGAAGTAAAAGCAGTGTAGCCAGGATTAGCTCAGCACCTATGGATGGTTTGGAGCCCTAATGAGAAATGCAGAGGCACTAGCCCTTAGAGCAGTCTCTTCCTATTCAGTTTTTGTTCCAAGTTCATGGCCTTGACAAACTATCTGCTTGATCAATTCTGCCATCTAGTGGGCCCTTTCCATCTTACCACTTTTCCTTTGGGGCTTGTCCTGGCTAATATAATTAAGGGGCAGGTATTCTTGCTCTAACTGTGGGGCACCAGTTGGTAGTAGGTGGGGAAGAGGGGGAGGGAAATCATCATGCTCTCACAAAAAAAGTAATTGTTACATTAAAAAAAGAGAGAGAGAGAGAGAGAAAGAGAGAGAGAGAGATTCTTGGAGCCTTACTTCCAGAAAATCAAGCAGGTAGGAGTCGTGCTGAGCTGTGTCTTCAGATCAGCAGAGATTGCAGCAGGCACAGAGACCACCTGTTAAGTAAAAAATCCCCAAATCTTCAAAGACCTTCCAATGCCAAAACCTGTGATGAAAATCCCCCTGGGTTTCAACCATCTGTGAAGGCAGTCCCTTGTTAGCCCTGGCCCCTCTTTTCACTGAAGGCTGAGTGTGCCACCCTCTGGGCTCCACACTGATTTTTTTTTTGAAGGAAAAAAAAAGGTTATTTGTACTTCTACATACATACAGGAAAAATAAATTATCACTTCTAGCTCAACATTCTTTGTTTTCTAATGTAACTTACCTACCTTATGTCTGAAAATTCTGATATTAAGGTACTGCCATATATTTTAATTATCAAATTAAGACAATGTACTAATAAAAATATCATCTCATAATTGTGACTTCCATATCCTTTCTGTTATTAGAGAACAGGTATAGATGTCTTTGGGATATAATATTGAGTTAGGAAAATAATTATTTCTATGATTACTAAAGCACTTCCAGAATATTGATTTAAAAAACAAGCAATGGAAAGCTTATTTAAGAATAAAAATAAAATTTTATTATAAACTAAAATATTAGGATTGCTTGCAGCATTTCAAATAAACATGGACTTCAACAGGAAATGTTTACATTTGTGTACCATTAACCCCAAAACAACTTGAAAAACTGTCCCTAAAATTAGTATGTTGAATATTGCAAAATGGAAAACTCGACAATATTTTTTCTTGTTAAAAAATAAATACCAGTTACTGGTGGACATTTTACAAAGCAGAGAAAAACACAAATTAGAAAATAATAATCATTTGTATTAAAATCTCAGATAAAAACCTCAGATAAAACCTCATTTGTATTTAAACCACTCTCCTGGTTTAAACATTATTGGCTTATACATATTTTGTACTAACCTTTTAATTGTTCTTTATTGAGGTGTTTCTGCTGACGTTCCCTTATGGTTATCATTTCCTTATGTAGTTTATAGTTTTTATTGTGAGCTCATCTTCATTTGGTATTTTACTGTCGTTGCTGTGGTTTTTTGTAGTTCGTTTGTTCTTTTTTTCCTGTGGAGGTCTGCGTACTCCACATTATGAAAGAGTCCCCACATTTGCTTTTCCAGAATTCCCTAAAGATTTTGTTAGTCTAAGACTAAGTATTCCATTGATTTCTCTACTTGAGAATCATACACAACATGGACGTATGAATTTGGACTACACACTCCAGGTTTTTAACATGGGAGATTTATGTATTCTTCTAGAGACAAGCATTCTTAACTCTTCCCAGGATGTTCTTTAAGAACGGAGCAGCCCTTCCAGGCTCCTGGCTTTATCCTCCATGCCTTATGTAAGCCTAAGGCACGCTCTCTTTTTCCCTCTTGGACCTATACTATATTGTCAATATTCTGGGGACCAGAGCCCCAGTACATATGCTTATACTCTGAGTATGCTTACTCTTCTTGATTCTGTTACTAGAAATTATTTTGTCTTTCTAATTCATCTTTGTATTTCCACTAAAACAATATTATAATATTTTATACAGCATATTATGAGTTTTAATTAAGGGAAAGTGTTCATATTAGGCCCGGCTGCCATATTTCTGGAACTCAGTTTTTTCTTTTCTATATATTGTTTTACATAGTTGAGATAGTAGTCTTTGTCTTTACACCATATAAATCTTAAATTAGAGGAAACAAAATAAGTCTTGCCATTCAACCCCTTCAAAGCTTCCAGAGTTAGAATATAAGTCCTGCTCCATCTGTCCTTCTACTTAGACATATCCAGCACTGCCATCAGTTTCTAACATGCTGTTGTGACCATTACTTTTTTGATATTTATTAAAAACCACTATGGTGTAAAAGTACCAAAATGTATAAATAACAAACTTAATATTCATATAAAGCAAGACGATCACCTCACAATTAATAGGGCATTACATTAAAATCAATATTTTAGATCAAGAAACTACCTTAGAAGTTATCTCATTATAATCAACTCTTATAAGTGAGAAAACTAAGGCCCTGAGATTTCAGGAACAATTTTCTAAGGTCTTTGCAATGGCTCTACTATAACGGCTCTAAGGTATTGAGTGTATTGTTCAGAATCAACCCAACATTCTGTTAAAATAAGTATCCAGATAATCTCTTCATTAAATTTATTAATAAATTTAAAGCAATTATCTGGGGTGTAGACAACTGTCTACACAACTTAAAACATTATTGTCGTGTTGTAGTTGGTACAAACAAGTCCATAATTTAAAATTTCAACATAATTAATGGAATCATGACTAAATGCCAAGTCTGTATCAATTAATACAAGCCATTTTATATGTACATTTGCAAATGTTTTATTAACATTTTACTATATTCTTAAATCCTCTAAATATATGAATCATATAAATACACTTCCCTCATTCTATTCTTAGTTTTGCTTTTATGTAATCTGTGTGTTGTTGTTTTTTAATCTTTTGTTTGTTCTGGTTGGATTTTATGGAAAAATGGCATCCCTGTTTTGCTAGAACACTTACCTGAACCCCTATTACTCTGCCTTGAGGAGATCATGGATCTTAGCGAGAGAAGTTTTGTTCACAAAGATTTCAGGATAATATTTTTTCTTTTCTCCAATGACTTGATCCTTTTTTTCCTGAAAACAGAGATAATTTGTTTAAAACTTTTCATGGCTAACTTTTTCTCTATGGACAAAGTAATAATTCTAGATACATTTTCCTAATATGCCAGAAATACAAATGTAATATTAGCAACAAGATTTAAATAGATTGATTCTTATTTCTGAGTAAATGAAAAGAATACATAAACAATGATTTTCCCAAGGGCCAATGCTAATTCTGGGCTAGAATGACAATCTAAAATTCATTTGGTATTTAGATTAGGGCAGATATTAGTCCCCTCCCCACTGCCAAACACATAACCCCCTGGCAGGCATTTTGAATTTATACTCATTCAAGAGGTGATATTTAGGATGTGGTGTTTTCAAAAACTGGCACAAACATTAGATAACTAATATGTGAAGAGATACATTGATATTAAAATGTTCCAGGAGTTCTGGCTCTCTTAGATTTGGTTTTAGAAAGTAGTACATGCCAGATATTTCACAGAAAAGCTCAAAATCTATGTTATGTGCCTAATTGTACTGTATTACATCACAGAGATGGGGATTTTTTTTTTTTTCCCTGACCACAGCTGGTGATAACAATATGCCCTGGAGCACGAAAGAATCAGGCACCCTGTATACAGGGCAGCTCCTTAGTGTTTGTTTGTTTGTTTTCTGGAAGGGTGGAGAAAAATTTTAGCTTCAAATATTATACAAAAATGATAACACTCTCAAATTAGCAAAGACTGGATGTGTGCTAAAATACTGAACTAACCAGGCTAGGTCACTACTGTGGAGAATAAACTGAAAAAGGAAGAATTGACAATAAATTCTATACTATTGCAGACCTGGGTACTGGACAAACTATATTTATAAGGGGGTACCATTGAGGCTCCAAAGAGTCCCTGGAATTAATGAGGATCATGCCTTGTTAAAATATGTCACAGAATTGAGCTGGTCCCAATAGGCTACTTTTCTCTCATTATGTCAGGAACTGGCCATAGAAAGGAAGGAGAAGAGGAGTGAAAATTGTTAAAAATGGAGTAGTCATGTTTTGCCCTTCAAAACTTACATTAACCATTAACCTATTAAAGCAATAAAAAGAGTAGACTCTTCTAGCTTTACTACTTCCTATAGTCCTGCCTAGAAATTTAGTATATCAGTAAAGAGTATTAGCTAGGCATGTGTCTATTGTACCTTACACAAAATAATTTTTGTATGAAATAAAGTTTGGAGTTACTCTCTTAATTTTTTCTTCCTGTTAATACTTATAATACATGCTTTCTATAAGAGATGTCAAAGCTTTAGAGTAAGTTGCATTTCATAACTGTATTCAAATTTGGTATAGAATAACACCCTTCTCCAAAAGAAATTGGATTTTTAGAACAGTTTTATTAAACTTAAATAATTTTTAAAAAATTTTTATATGCTAAATTATTATTATACAAAATTATACTTAAGTAAATATCCAGTTCTTAGGAAGTATGTTATTGACCTCTATATATCCAAAGATGGATGGAATATGAGTTACTCTTTATTTTGAAGTTAGAATATTACAGAGTAATTAAGTGACTTTTCTTTTAGTTTTTTTTGTTTAATAAAATACTCTAGTTCAAGACATTTATCAAACTTTGCAGTGTTTGCATCATATAGTCATTAAGCCATCCTGGTAGACAGAAGTTTTGTTTATCTTTCTGGAAAATACATCTTTTCCCTGTCATCGGCTTTCATGTTTTAACTGCTCTTTTCCAGTCATTTTTTTTCTCTTTATCTCTGAGTTCTGTCTCATTCTTTTGTAGTAGAGTCTCCAATTTGCATCTCAATTTTAAAATTTAAATACTATCAGTACAACGTGGATGTGGACATAAACTGTACTGTAAGCTTTTAAGAGAAACAATAATTTTGTGTCATACTGCCATCTAATGGTGTTCATGGCCCCCTTTATAATTAATTATACATTCTATCTACAGAAGAACAGGATATTAATTAAAACATAATTCTTAGTTTTTAGAATTTTTAGAAAAATGTTTTATGTAATGCAAAGGACAAAAACATTTGGAACCAGTGTTCCAAGTGGTTTGTATATTTAAATAGTATATTCTTTATAGCTGATTTTAGTATCAGGCAGATTAACCCAGGACATTTATTTCTGTAGCTTGTATATTGATAATTTCTTTCTGAGTATTAGCCGAAGGCTTTCAGTAACTACCAACCCACCTATTACTTTTATAATTTACAAGTAGCATGACATTTATTTCTTCATTTGTGTACATTGCTTACAGTGGGGCTGGCCACGACCCATAATTTCCTCTTAGGAGACAAGCCTATATATTTTTCAGTGCTTCTGTCACACTCAGATGAACGAGTAATCTTTATGATGGGAAAATGGAAGAACACTAGGACTAGCTGCTTTCGTTCTAGCTCCGTAGCAACTACTAGCATTCTGTATTATCTTGGCTAATAGATTTACTTTTCAGAACTTCAATTATCTTTTAATTGAGAGCATAGTTTATTTCTAAGTTGGCTTATAGCTTCCAAAGCACGTCATTTTAATGACATATTCAACTAAGATACATGTTGGATTATAGTTTAATTTGACATTGTGGACCAAAAGTCTTTACAGTCAGAGCTCTATTCCCAAAACCATTTGATACAACTAGAGATGGAAAATAGTGACTATCAGATAAAATAATTCTACCTAGCTGTTAAGAACACTTTTTATCCCAATATCGTTAATCTAGTCTATCATATAATTGGAAAAATAAGCAATTATAAAATGATTTTTTAAATCAAGAAGTAAGGGAGTATACCAGAATAAAAATGAGCCTAATATGATAGGCTGAAGTAATATTCAAGATTATGCATTTCATATATGTATGTGTATGCTGTTTATATAATATGCATGGAAAAATAGCATGCTAATTGTTCTTACATATTGTATTTTAGGTTTAGTAGAGCTTTATTGTAAGTCACCATAATGTAAAATAGCAGGGACAAGAATAAAATAAGAGATAGTCAAAAACAAGAATACAATAATAACAAAGCAAAATGAGGATTACAGAAATTTATTAAATCTGATGTGGACAGGTAACTATCTAATTCGCAAAAAATAGCAGAGCTTAGAATATCATTTTCAAAATTCTTTTCAATGTTACTCTAACTCCTAAGTAAAGGCTTCTATCTAAAAAAATTAAATTAATACTTTTGTATCCATCTCAAGAAGGTGGTAATTTCAGAAGTCTTAAACATGTAAAATTTTCCCTTAAAGCAATGTAGAGGGCTTCAATTAATCATTCTACTTGCTAAGAAGGCAAAAAGGAGAAAATGTGTGTAGCTATGAAAATTTTCACCCAAGGAGAATCCAGGAGGTGTTATTTAAAAACAAAAAAAAACAAAAAAACAAAAAAATGACAATAACACCCCCCCCACACACACACACACACACAAAACCTTAACCATAAAGATAGTAGAAAACATCTGAGAAAGTTGGAGTTTAAGATTAGGAACAAGTTCACATATTCTCATGCTTTTTCTCCTTCCATTCCTCACTTCCTCCCTCTTTTATCTTTTTTTCTCTTCTTTTCTTTCTTTTTCTTTATCTTTTGGTAATTTTCAGTTATTTAAGCCAATCTTAAGGAAAATATAAATTGAGAAAGGCCTATTGGCCGGGGGGCGGGGGGGGGGCGGGGAATCATTCTACAGTCATGTGTACATCCATTGTAAACTCTCAAGTATTTATAGTGAAATAAAAATGTTTACTGCTTATCTGGATGCTTTCGCCAGAAACAGAGAAACTAAACTCTATCTCAGAGTACTAGGAATGTTATCTGATACTACAGAGAAAAAAAAAGAAGCGATACATTTTGCAAACACACGAGTAATGAAATACTTAAGTTCTGAAGGGAGAAAGACGAGCCAGAGGAAAGAGGCAGGGACTAGAAATCACTAAGAAGATTTAGACTGTAAACCAGAGCCCAGTCTGCACACCAAAAGAAGAAAGAGTCCAGAACGGGGAGATTAAAGTACCTCAGAATTTGGCAGTCATTAAAAGCACAATTTTGAGTTCTTTGGGAGTTTGTATATCCTATTGTGCTTTTCTGACCTGGATTAGTCTGGTTACTCAGAACACAGCAGTATAGCTTTGCAGTAATATTGTCCCATGGCTTAATTTCCCAATTAAACTTAAACAAATTTCTCAAATGCTCATAAAACCCTTGGTGGCAAGATCAGTGCACCTGAATATTTAATTTTTTGAGCATCAGTCTGAGACATAGATAATTGACAGCAAATAGAAAGTGCCAAAGACCCAAAAGCAAAAGATTCATCTATGGTTGATCAGGGAATAAGTGAATAAATTTACTAAAATAGAGTTACTTTTTTGTTGCTTTTCTCCTAAAAGAATAGAAAGATACTAAAAAAACTGGAAAAATATTAAAAAGAAATAAGACAGAAGAAAAAAGATCATTTAGTTGTAATTATATTTAGATGTTGAACTTCAGCTGCAGTTAAAAGACAGGACTATTATTCAAAAACTATCTGTATATATCTCCAGACTAAATGATTATCTATCAGAAAATGCTAAGGTTAGGCTGGCTGAAAATATTTTTTTTCCTTTTTTGGCTATAATATTTCAATGCAAGTAAATATAAAGCTAAGCAAATAGATATATGTATCAGACAACATTTAACAAAATAAAATTAATCTAGCGACCCTCATAAATCAACTTAATTATATATCTAGTAAAATGGCTTGAGACTTGGCCGGAAGATGATAAACCAGAGGTAGTGATAAAATAGTTATTGCGCTCAGGAGAAGTCCCCCTGGGAAGCCCAGGGAATTAGTCTTGGGCTCAGTCTTATTTTACATCTTAATTACTGATTTCAAAGAAAGGCTAAACTACACATTAACTAATTTGCAGATGGTACTAAACTAGCAAACACTGAGAATTGCAGATTAAAAATCCAAAGGGATTTTGAGTTTAGATAGAAGAATTGGTGAAATCCAACTCTTTACATAATAAAATGGATGATGATGATGGTGATAAAATAAAAACTCTCATTAATTTCTTTTGTGGAGACATCAGGTAGAGAGATGTGAAAGAATCTTTCTTCTAGACACTGAGTCAGGAAACTGAATGCACGAAAGCATGTTCAAAATAGAGCAATCACTGAACCAGATACAGTAGAAAGGACAGGAATAAGGAATTCTAAAAATACTTCAAGTGTATCTCCTGGATCAAAAACCAACTTGGCCCACTTCTCTTTATGAGGCCGAGAAATATGATCAATAGTCCATTGCCAGTGTGTTCATTTCCTTCATACCATTTGGCTCCCAAAGTAGCAACCTCTACTTCTTATCCTTCATATTGATATTTCTCCAGGGACCTAGAGAACCTTTAGTTAAGGATTCTAAACTCTGCGATATCTCTGTGAAATAGAAGATACTATGATTGCCATCCCTGTTTTCCTCTCACCTTTTTTTCAAACACCTTTGGTAGCGGGCTGAGGTAGTGAGCGGATAGGTACAAAATATCTAAAGAATATACCAATAGCATCTGAGAGAACAAGATAATGACTGGGAAAAATTGTTGTCAGTGAACAAACACTCCAAAAAGAAAAGTTTGAAATTCGGAAAGGATAAAAGTGAGTTTTGAAACGAAACAATGGGCAAAGTCAGCCTAAAATATGTTATCAGGGAGTAAGGAATATCTCTCTCGTAGAACTGTCAAGGGACTCTGAGTCAGAACTAGCTGATGACCATGAGTAGGAAAGAGAAATGTGGTTGAAACAGAGGAGTCAGTATGATCCTTTATGGGACCATTGTACCAGTCTGTGTGGCCATGTCGCTACCCCACACCCAGAACAGAGCACAGACGGCTGATATTCTCTCCAGGCAAAACGCTGCAGAGCTATTCTCTAAAGAAGCACAACCAAAGTATAAGAGGAAAGAAAGCCATAGGTTCCAATAGGGATGTAATATCCCACTGAAAGTCCTCCTTATTCTAGAATTTGGAGGGCTAGAGGCAGAGAAAGAATTCTTACCCATTTTCCCTAAAGTGAATCCTCTTAGTCCTAAGGTTACCAGAGCAGTCTTGTTCAGGCGAAAAAAAAAAAAATGTAAACATGTGGTCACAATCCCCTCCTACAGCAAGGAAAGGTAGCGCTGTATTGATACCTACAGGGTTGAACAGGGATCCACTGATTCCCTCCGTCTGGAGTTGCCAATTATAATTCCCTCGCAGGGAGAAACTTCAGTTGAAAAACAAAATAGCAGAAAAATTCATACCAGCTACTCCTTTCTTCTATGTGAGCCCTGAATGGATAACCAAGCATTAACAGACGTGCAAGAAAAACCAGTAATAAGAAAGAGAATAACAACTAAAACACAGACCCTAAAGAAAATACATATCTTCAGAAAACCTCTAATATTTTTAGAAAGCAGAACATATTAGGTGCACAAGATAAGAACAAAGGGGGGGAAAGGATATAATGACTATGACTAACACAAGTTAAAGAGAAAGGCAATTAAAACCTCACAGAAAACAAACAAGAAATCTTGATCATGAAATTTATTGTCTAGATAAAAAGCAAAATTATGTAACATGAGCTTAATAATTGATGAAGTATTTAAAATGAAAATTGAGTTGACTTTAACTCTAAAATCATTTTTCGTAGGGTCACCTAG
>NW_011888802.1:169558-174092 GCF_000151845.1 Pteropus vampyrus | reverse complement strand
TTGTCAGTGAACAAACACTCCAAAAAGAAAAGTTTGAAATTCGGAAAGGATAAAAGTGAGTTTTGAAACGAAACAATGGGCAAAGTCAGCCTAAAATATGTTATCAGGGAGTAAGGAATATCTCTCTCGTAGAACTGTCAAGGGACTCTGAGTCAGAACTAGCTGATGACCATGAGTAGGAAAGAGAAATGTGGTTGAAACAGAGGAGTCAGTATGATCCTTTATGGGACCATTGTACCAGTCTGTGTGGCCATGTCGCTACCCCACACCCAGAACAGAGCACAGACGGCTGATATTCTCTCCAGGCAAAACGCTGCAGAGCTATTCTCTAAAGAAGCACAACCAAAGTATAAGAGGAAAGAAAGCCATAGGTTCCAATAGGGATGTAATATCCCACTGAAAGTCCTCCTTATTCTAGAATTTGGAGGGCTAGAGGCAGAGAAAGAATTCTTACCCATTTTCCCTAAAGTGAATCCTCTTAGTCCTAAGGTTACCAGAGCAGTCTTGTTCAGGCGAAAAAAAAAAAAATGTAAACATGTGGTCACAATCCCCTCCTACAGCAAGGAAAGGTAGCGCTGTATTGATACCTACAGGGTTGAACAGGGATCCACTGATTCCCTCCGTCTGGAGTTGCCAATTATAATTCCCTCGCAGGGAGAAACTTCAGTTGAAAAACAAAATAGCAGAAAAATTCATACCAGCTACTCCTTTCTTCTATGTGAGCCCTGAATGGATAACCAAGCATTAACAGGCGTGCAAGAAAAACCAGTAATAAGAAAGAGAATAACAACTAAAACACAGACCCTAAAGAAAATACATATCTTCAGAAAACCTCTAATATTTTTAGAAAGCAGAACATATTAGGTGCACAAGATAAGAACAAAGGGGGGGAAAGGATATAATGACTATGACTAACACAAGTTAAAGAGAAAGGCAATTAAAACCTCACAGAAAACAAACAAGAAATCTTGATCATGAAATTTATTGTCTAGATAAAAAGCAAAATTATGTAACATGAGCTTAATAATTGATGAAGTATTTAAAATGAAAATTGAGTTGACTTTAACTCTAAAATCATTTTTCGTAGGGTCACCTAGCGGTGAAGGCGTTGTGCCTGTAAAGAGGAAACTGATTTGAGCATACACTTGGCACTGAATAGTATGGGTATGATCAGACCAATGTAAAGATTGGTTATTGATTTTCAAATTTTATCATCAGTATATTGTCAAAAGGTAAAAGACATGGTTGGGGTTACCACAGAGACTGTAAATGTTAATAATTTTGACAAGATTAAAGTAAAAATATAGCTTCAAGTTGGGCTTTTAAGAAGAAGAACTTGGAGAGAGAAGGGCTGGAGCACTCATAGCCTCATCTCACAAAGAGGAAGTAGAGAAGTGTTGTTAGAAGTCGATGGAAAAATAAAGAGAGGTTAAGACTATTATTAAAAGTTATGAGTAGTTAAAAACTAAAATAATGATAAAAATATCAAATCAAGGAAAAGAGAGTGGTATGAGATAAATCCTCTTGTATTAAGAAGTCAAAAGATATTTTTCAAACTTTTATTACTCAAGAAATAGGGGTAGAAGCATACCATTTAGAGTTATGAAGGTAATTATCACTCCAAACTAAGAGATTTAAAAGAGCTTACCTCCAGGGAGTATAAATGAGGGTGAAGATCACAAGTTCTTTTGCTGTGTTTGTATAACTCATATACATATATTTCTCCAATAAAAATGATGTTTAGTGTACTTCATTTGTAGTACCTCATTTATTTTATATTAAAGAATATGGAAATCAAATAACAGAATAGAATAGCATAAATACTGTTAACAGCTATTACTTTTTGAATAAGCGAATAGCAGGTTCAGACAAAATTTGAGAAATCATCGCTGCAGACATTGTAGAAAGATTGCCATAGATAAAATAATATGCACATATGTGCCCATGCACATTAATGATTTCTCCGGCTGATCTCTTTGCCTATATTGACAGCTCAATATTCTGCAAACAGTAAAGATGACTTTTTGCCTATAAGATAACTACATTTTCCTTAATAGGGACCTTCATAATTTGGTGGCAATTATCCTTACTCGCCTCTTTTCACAATGTTCAATAACACAAAAGTTTTCTGTCCCAGCCAAACTAGACTACTCACTCTCTTTAAGGTGTTGTGTGTCCATGAATTTGTGCTACTCTGCTCACCTGAAATACCCTGCCCCACCTTCTCTGTCAGTACAAACCCTACCTATCCATCAAGTTTATGCTCAAGGCCCACCTCTTCCGTGGAGCCTGAGTACCCCATCCTGAAGGATGGGAGTCTGCACTGTAACCTTATCATCTATCTACCTTCTCTGGTTTTTCTCCACCTTTCCTTCCTGATCTCCCCTCTTTCTTCTCCCTAACAAACATTTAGTGATCACCTACTATGTGAAAGGCTAATTTAATAACTAGTCATGGACTGTTTGTAAATCTCCGATATTGCTATTGAGCTTTCCATGTTTCTCTGATTGGTCTCTCTAGCCTAAATATAAGCTCTATGCGGATAAAGGACCACACTTCAATACTTCGTTATATACTTCTTTATATATCTCACAATGCTTAGGACTGTGCCCCAACAAAGTAGACTCCTGATAAATAAATATTTTTAGTTAAATGGATAAGTGCATAATAACTCAACTTTACAACTTTTTAAATAGAATAATATTCAGCTTAATGTATTAGCCTTAAATAATTGTGAAGTTTGGTTTACAAGACAGTGTAGCATAGAAACAAAAATTGAAAGAATTTGGAGACTGAGTTGATTCCTGGTTCCATTGCTTTCTAGCCAGGCAACCTGGGATCACTTAATCTGTCTTTAGCACAGTCTTGTCATTTATAAATTATGGCTAATAAAATATCTAAAATACTTTGTAGTGCTTTTATAATGATCCAGACATACAAAGTGTTCAGGATTATGCCTGATATGCTGCAAGTGTTCAAAAAACATTAGCTGTTTTGTTATTTTAAGACCAAAAATACTCTAAAACCTCAATTGCTTAACTCCTGACAAGTATTTCTCACTCATGCAGAGTCCACTGTAGGTCAATGGGAAGAGGAGGTATACAGAGAGACTTTTCTCCATATAGACACTCAAGTACCTAGGTGGATGGACACTATCTGGGACAGCCACAGTGACCACAGCAGAGGAGGAGACAGCTAGGAGTTGTGATCTGGATCTTTTTTTAAGTGACACCTTTCACTGCTGCTCAACTGCAAGAATAGCCGGGGGGCCGGTAAGTATGTGCGGGCACATTAAACGATTGGTGAACCTCCTGTTTCTGCTGCAAATAATGATGGATCTGTGCAGCGAGCAGAGATACAATCTAAAAGTCCAAAAGATCATAAAATTATTCGAATCAGATTTCAGAAATATAAAATTTTGAAGCTAGCTATTGTTAAATGCTTTAACAGAAGCTTCATAATCGGTCTGAATTCCGAAAATTAGTATCTAGCAAATTTTATCATTACTTTTCATGATGTTAGTTTGTTTCAAGCTTCTTTAGAAACCAGAGCTAGGCAAGATCTTGTTTTTAAAATAAAAAGTTGATCTTATTTTCATTCTTATTTTCAGGGTAAAAAGCCATTGTTTTCAGGGTAAATATGCTGAAGTTTTCCATGTTAAAGCTGCACTTCTTATATGCTGCCAGCAAGGGGAGTTGTAAGAACTCTTAAACTTCCCCACTGTGATGTTAAAATGAGAGTCTAAAAGGGAGTGGAGAAAGGTACAGATTTAAATTAATTACTTCCCTAAATCAGCAGAGTTTCCTGCAGAGGGACAACAATATTTTGGAATGCCTTTGAATATTACATCCCGAGTAACATACAGAGTAACAAAGACCACTTTTCAAAAACCCTTGTGTAAAGATGCTCCTAACGCTTTTCTCTGGTTATATTTTGTTTTTCCTAAATAAAATTTGTGACTCTAGACACGCTTAATTTTATTGCACAATCGCCTGTATGTTTCTGAGATAGAAACACCAAAACACATCACTTTTATCTGAATCCATAAATGCCCTGATTCCACGAAGGGAACTAGAGCCCTTCCCTCTATCTTTCCCTCTATCCTCATCTTTTTCGAACTTCCCTGTGCTTTCCCAGCAGTGACTTCTGATGTCCTATGAATGATTGCACAACCACTGTCCAGTTGATTACTCATTAAAGCTCATTCTCTGTAGTTAAGAGGTGAACACATTAGCCCACATAGTAAATTTCCTCTCTGTTAATTCAGGCATTTAATGGAAGGGATTTGTCTCTTGGCTCATAAGAAAAAGTATCTGAATTATATATAAATTTTACTTTTCCTTATTAGTTAATATGAAGAAAAGTGTGAGTGATGTGAAGAAAAGATCAAACCAGAGGAAAGAGATATTAATAAAATCTGCATCTTAGTTAAAAATTATTTTATTGTGCTTTTTCTCTTCACTTTTCTTGTGTTTATTTCTACTTGTCATTTTGTGCAATTAATTCAAGTAGTTCAAATTAGAAAACCATCTAT
>NW_011888802.1:152696-168613 GCF_000151845.1 Pteropus vampyrus | reverse complement strand
TGCAGCTCACTGTGTCCTGTTCATCTGTAAGAACAGCCTCCCAGAGTAGCATTCATTTTCCTTTGGCCCTTCCCTTCTGGTGAGTGCCATATTACTGTGTGACGACCACTCGGTCAACTTTGAATCTTCTGCTTTCTCCTCTAAACTTCATATGGAGTCATAAGGACCACTGAGGTCTTTTAAGTGTTATGGAGAATAGGGCTACATATCTTTTACTTCTTGATCCACTACCCATGCTAGGATGGTCTGTATCAGTAAGCTTTGAACCTCCTAAAAATCTCTGGAAGAGCAGTGGTCGCCAGTGCCTTGAGTGAAGCATTTACAACTGCAGGTGATGCTGAGCTCCTTCACCATATTCTGTTTCACTTGACCGAGGCAACATGATGTGCCCAAAGATTTCATGGCTTAGCAAGCATCCAGCCAGGGGGTAGATGCCAGTTTCCCCCTTTTGTGGACATCCCCAACATCTGATTCTGTAAGAGTCTTTCCATCATTTGGATAGGAGAGCCCCTTCACCTCCATAGGGTAGGAAGGTAATATCTTTCATTACTAACACTAAGTTCCTTTCAAGGCTCACGTCCCCAGTGCCCTTCTTTTTTCTGATTCTTCTCTCTGGGAAGTAAAAGATGGTTATATTTGGAGTGGCTGCGTTGACTCTACTGCATTTAGTAAGCCCTGGCTAGGGCTAGGAGAGAGAACTCAATTGCTTTCAACTGTATAATGGGGGTCTTCAATGTATCTTTGTTTTCATTTGTAGATGCCTGACCCAATTCTATGGCAACAGAAAAATCCCATGCAATACTCTATTACACATTCTTTATTGCTTTTAATTATTAATTATTCTACAAGGTATAAAGTCTAAATATTCCATACTTGGAAGTAAAGGTACAATGAACATATATAATTTTCCTAAGCTGACATGGCTAAGAAGCAGCCAACTCCAGTTCTGCCTGACTCCAAAGTCCATGCTCTCCCTCACACCTCAGTACTTTCTTTAGAAAATTATTTAGTATCTCTGGACCTCATTTTAAGTCAGGCACAGCTAATGAGATAAACTGTATGTTTCTTGTCTTTCCTTCAATCTAAAATAGTTTACTATTACATCGATGCATTTTATTAGATATTTAAAGTTTCAATGAATATCTTTAATTTCCTTTAATTTATTGAGTAATATTTAAACAAATATTTAATGACAACATCCATTGTGTGACAGACTCTGTGCCGAGCATTGGAGTTATAATATTAAAAATAACAAAGTTTCTGTTCTCTTGTAGTTTGTATTCTAGTGTGTGCCAGATGATAAGGTAACACATATACATATTCATATATTATTGATACATATTTATATATATTGATATGTCAATTCTAGTATTTTATAATACATTTTATATGTTAAATGTAAAAATTATAGCTGGTTATGGTATATTTTATTTAAAAAATTAATATAGGGTAAAGATAGAGAATGAAAGGTGGGTAAGTTTATATTCTGAGTGATCAAGAAAGGCCTTTCTAATGAAGTGATATTTAAGCAAAGTTGTAAATTAAGTTGGTTATGAAATGCTGTGCAGCTGTCTGGAGGAGATCATTCCAGTCTAGTGAAATAGTTAAGGCAAAGGCCTCAAGTAGAAGCATATTGACATGATCCAAAATCACAAGAAGGCCAATGTGGCTGGAGGGAAGTAAGCGGGGCAGAGAAAGGGCAAGCGGTCAGAGAATCCACGTGGGGCATTGTGGCCATAGTACAGACTTTGGGTTGTATTCTGAGTGAGATAGGAAACCATTTAGTGCAATAGAAAGAGATGAACTGACATTTTTATGATCATCTTTCACTGAGACTAGAGTCTAGGGAATGCAAGCGCAGAAGTGGGGAGACCAGTTAGGGAGCTTACACTCATAGCCAAGAAGTGATAGAGACTTGGACCCGGGCATTAGTAGTTGAAATAGTGAGTAGTGGGATTCTATATGTATTTGAAAGTAGAGCTGGCAAAATTTGCTGATGAATTAGATATGATATAGTAGTGGAAGACAAAATGGACAAGCATAATCACAAGGAATTTGGCCCACAGTTATAGGTTATACGAAAGAGTTAGATTTGGGGAAAATTCTAGAGGTTACTATTGAATATGCTGAATGTTAGGTGATTTCTCAATATTCAAGTGGAAATGTTGAGAAGTCAGATCAAAAAATGAGTCAAAAATAGACAAGATGTTGGAAATTATCAATAGGTAGGTGATCTTATTTCTGGGAGACATTTTCTGCAATCTCAGAAATGAGAGGAAACTGAGACACAAAAAATTAACTTGGCTATGAATACGCACAGCTAGTAAGTGGCAAAAATGGTAATCAAGCAGGTGATTTGTCCCCAGAGTCCACATTTTAACCACCATGGTTTGCTGTTGCCTCCCTGTTTGTGTGATCCCCCTTCTTTAAAATGTTATCAGCTCTATTACTGTTTTCAATGTGTCAAGGTTTATAACATTTGCATTCTATTTCATTACCATATTTCTCACAATTAGTCTTTATTCTATATTTAAATGTATTCAGTTATCGCCACCACTCATTTTACATCAGCCTTTCCATTTCTAAATTTCTTAATATTTACTTTTTCTAGGATTTGACTTCATCATCATTTTTTTTTAAAGACAGATATTATATTCCCTGAAATATTTCTTGTCTATAAATATCTGGCTTCGATGTTATATCAAAGGACAGTTTTTTTGGATTCTCACTTTATTTCCTTGAGAATTTCGTCGCCATGGCGCCAATGTCTCTTATGACTGAGAATTGTTCTGCTCCTTACACTGAAGCTTTTCCGCTTATATTTTGATTGGCTGCTCTTTGTCCTAGAATTTTTTTTCAGGAAACATTTATAGACATTCTATTCCTTGTTTTTATTTTTGTTACAGAATTAACCTGCCTATTATTTCTACATTTAAATTGACAACATAACTACTTAGACTGTTTTAAGTCACATTTTCTTTCTTAATATTTTCCATTATTTTCTGGCATTGCTTGGTAGCATTAAGAAACCAAACTCCAGCCTGATTTTTTTTTTTAAATCCTTAGTGGTAACTTAATTTGCTTGTTTAATGCCTGAAATTTTATTTTTCTACCCTTGAAGTTTTCAGTGTTGGTTGCTTGAAAATAATGATGATGGTGGTGATGAAGATGATGAGTATGTATTTTCTAAACCACACTAACATCTTTCAAATTAGAGATTCAGTTTCTCTTCATTTCAAGGAAAGATAAGCATTCCATTATTCCTTTCAATATTTTCCTATTTCATTTACTATTCCCTACTTCATGGACACTGATTTTTTTTTATTTTAGATTATCTTTGACTTATAAATTTATCATCTGCTCTCCCCCCCTACCTTTTTTTTTTTTTTTTTTTGTCTTTTTCTTTAACTTTTCCTGTAATTATCTCAAGCCTTTCTGGAACACCAATTTGATAATCGATCATCTTGCTATTATTTTTAATGTAATAATGTCACTTGCATCAATTTACCAATAATTTCTTGTGTTACTCAACTCATATTATTGCTTAATTCTTCCATTTTGTGATGAATTTGTAAAGAAGTTTCATCTGGTCCCTGGAGTATGTTTTCTTCCCAAACTGGTCTGATGAAATTTTTTTAATGTTGTGTATCTTCACAATTACCATGACAATTCTGTGTATCTTATTTCTGATTGATATAACTGACTCTACCAAAAGCTATTTCTGGATAAAATATTGTAATATTATGATATAATAATAAATATATGTTTGTTCTATGTCCCCAATTTATGGCACAGAAATTGTAAAACCCTTGTAATCTCTCGAGCGTCTTTTATAGTATAATATTTGGTCTTAGTTCCTGGTTCCTGACACATAGCTTTTAAGAGCTTCAGAATTTCCAGAGTGATGAGTGTCTTTTTGTATGTTAATAGAGTGACTGGTGGCTGTTGACCCCTAAATAGCTTCAAGATCTGGCTGGGTTTGCCAGAGAAACCAATCATGTGATTAGAGTATCAGAATTTTCTGCCCCATCCCCTGGCCTCTAGGGAGGGAATATGGAGCTGGAGATTGAGTTAATCACCAATCACCAATGCATACATAATGGACTCTCCATAAAAACCTTAAACAATAAGTTCAGGGAACTTCTGGGTTAGTGATATATCCACATGCTAAGAGAGTGGCATACCTAAACTTTACAGGGGCAGAGGCTCCTGCGCTTAAGACACTTCCAGATGTTGTCCTATGTACCTCTTCATCTGGCTCTACATTCGTATCCCTTATAAAATCCTTTATAATAAATCAGTGAATGTAAGTAAAGTGTTTCCCTGACTTCTGTGAGTATAGCAAATAATTAAAACTGAAGAGCAGGTTGTGGGAATCCCTGATTTGTAGCCAAGTTGGACAGAGGTGGGGGTAACCTGGGGACTCACTATTTGTGATGGGTGCCTGAAGTGGGACAGTCTTATAGCACTAAGCCTTTAATCTGTGGGGTCTGCACTAATTCCAGATAGTTAGCGTCAGAATTTAATTAAATTGTAGGACACCAGCAGAGAATTATAGAATGCAAAACTCACACATTGGATATTGAAAGGGTTGTGAATAAAGAAATGTTTTTTTCCTTTAAGCATTTAAATTTTCCTTGACACTCATTCTACTGGGTTTTGAATCTGTTTGTTTACCCTTCTTGTTCACCTTGAAGGCTGAGGTAGAGTTCCATCTGCTTTTCTACAGCTTAGAGGCACTAGTGAGCTTCATGAGAGAAAAGTGGGGTAGGAGCTCAGCTGGATCTATGGATTCTTCATTGAAGGGCACCAGCTCTGTTCTCTCCTTTGGGATTTTCTTGAATGTTCTGTATCATTTTACCTAGTTGTAAAGGGATTTTTATCCTAAAGGAGAGTTCATTTGGACTTTGAATTTTTTACAAAACCTATCCAGAAGTCCTGGATAATCTCAAGCCTCTTCAGTGGTTTTTGGGTCCATTTCTGTTGACTTTGTTGATATGGCCTTTTCTCTACAAGATTTGACCTCTACTCTTTCTGAAATAACTTCTGCATTCTCACAGCTTTCGCCTAGTTACTGCTCCCTAAACTGGTAGTAGAGGGTACAGATCCTAATGAGAATGTTGAGAATTTTGTTGATTCAATTTTACTACCAAATATGACTACTGGAACATGGGGGTGTCTTAGGAGCCACTGCACTCAGCTCCATGAGAGAAACTGGTTTTTGTCTCAAATACATTTGAACTTGATGACATGTACTTCTTTTCTCATTTGATTGTTAGGTAAATTTTACACTTTTACTTACTTATTACTATTTTGATTCATTTTGTTACCTGCTGAGGAGAGAGCTTCTCTGCTCCAGCTTTATTCTGCCATTTTAGCCTGAAATTTTTTTAATAAAATTTTATCTTTATATCATAAGCAATCCATGTTTATAAGTACACACTCTATGTAAGGGAAAAAACCTGTAATTCTATTAGAAAGTGATAATCATTAACACTGACATAGTATTTTTCTATGATAATATAGAAAAGTTTTAATATATAAAATTATATTTTATTAAATTTTCTATACTATATGTATATATTATTTTACCTCATTATATGGTTTTTGTTTGTTAACCTTTTCTCACTTCAAAGTACTTTTAAAAATTGATTTTATGTCAATTTTTAATGATAATGAGAGTATTTTAAATAAAATTATATTTGTAAAATATTGGAATGAATCTAAGACATTTCATTTTATGAATCTAATACAATTCTTTTAACAAGTATTACATTAGTGGGTACTTAGATTTTTTTCCAGTGAATCCTATTATAATCAGTGTTGCAGCACACATGCTTATACATCATGTTTTGGGGTATTGCTTTTATTTCCTTCAGACAGAGTCCAAGAAGTAAGCTCAAAGGATTATTTGAGAAGGAATAACATTCAAATTGAGGCTGCAAACATGATCTTTCTCCAATTTCAATTAACCTGCATGATCTGGCCACTCTTGGAATATCTATGATTTCTATAAGAACTAACTTTTGGAGCTTCAAAGGACTGTATGAAAATATATGGTAGAGTGTGTATAGTTATAGCATTTAATAAATTTTTAAATGGGTATATATCAATGGCTTTGTATCTTAAGCTCTCATGACCAAGATCCTGAATACAAAAAAAAGTTACTGCTCAGCTAGTGTTTGACTCATGTGTTTTACAGGATCAGGAGACATTCAGCTTTAGTCTTATGATTAGTAATTTGAAGTGGCATTAAAAATTCTATTACTGCATTTAAATGACCAAAAAATTTCTGTATTATACCAAGACTACTAGTCTAGTGAAGAACAAAAAAAATTCTGTGTTATACCCAGACTACTAGTCTAGTGTGATGTAGTAGCAATCCCTCAAAAACTAGCAAATTTATCACTTTTTTTTGTTTTATTCCAACCATCAGGATACTTCTCTTTCTCTCCAGCACTGTCAGCTGCCAGAGAGGAGGATGGAAGGGAAAGAGAGGAAGTCATAAACTCATAAATTTGCTTTAACATATCAGCAAAGTCATCCCACAAACACTAACATCTGCTGAGACTCGGGTGAGGCAGTTTAGAAGGAAAATTAGAGAAGAGCAGTTGGGGGGGGGGCATGTCTATTGCTCAACCTTGACTTCCTTTGGCTACAAGTGCTGTAAAGCACCAGCAATGAAAGAAGCTTCGACCAGCCAAGATACTGTCATTTTGACACTACTCCAGGAATCTTAGAATTCCCAGTGATAGGGTACGCAATTCACCCCATTCTGAGTTGGACTGAGTCATTACTGGTAGAAGTTCTAGATTCACTTTATTATAGTTTAGGTGCCCCACATAAAGAAAAAGCTTATGTATTCCACTTTCTGGAGATAGAGAATTCAGTTCCCAAACCACAGTTGTTCTGGACAGGATCCCAAATTTTCATCTCTCAAGAAAAGCATCCACTTCTGACCCTCACTAAAGGTTTTTCCTTTTTTTTTTTTAATGTCAGAACTTAAGTTTTCTCACTTCATGTTATTTTGTGGGCTTATTCTACATGTTTTCTTATTGAAAATTTTCAATCCCATGTAGAAATGCTTCATATGTGGCTTTTCAGTAAAGTCACAAGATGGGCAGATGCATCAGCACCTTTCCTGAGGATGTCATGTGCACTGATGCATCTTTGTCTTCTTAACTCAAATAAAGCTAAGTTTCTTGAATGAACACAGCTGTTAAAGAGAATCAAAAGGCATGAATAAGTAGATAAGCTTGCTTCCAAGAACAGAAAGTAGTGATCACTCAGGAATACCTATCTTTTCTAACCTATGATTTTCTGTTACCCAGAATACTTCAGCTCTGGCAGATACGAAAAGATCCCAGAGTTGGCTTTTTCCAATCAATCAGTGAATTAATATGTTATTGAGTTCAGCCAGTCCTGTGCTAGATGACTTAGAAAAGTCACAAACACACTAGTACACATGCTCACGTGTGTACACACATGAGCGTGCACATACACACACATCTCTCTGTTGTCAAGTCATTTGAAAAGTGCTAAACAAGTTTTGGGTGTAGTGTTTGATATTTGGAATGCTATGACTTAAAAGAGACACTGTGCAATTTTTGCTTTGGAGGATCCTGAGGTAAATTCAAAAAAGCAATCATATTAAATAGAGCTAGAATTAAGGTACAGCTGGAAACTTGTGAAATCACTGAGTAGAAGAGGCTTGCCAAGCATGCAGATATGCTGTGGACAGAGGAAATAAGCAGTTGTTTAAATGGCAGGCCCAAATTAGAAGACAAATGAGCAGATACTTCAAGATAGACATTGACATGTCAAGCTGATCCTCTCACACACACAATTATTAGAGCTCTCCACTGCAACAGCAGGGCTGTATGAACTGCTATCACAAACAGACCCAAGAAACGCATTATGGATCTTATTCAATAGTAGTCTATTGCTTGCAACCTGACACAGCTAATCAGACTGATGGACAGTTTAGTGTAGAGACAGGCTGACAGAAGCTCTGCCATCTTCAACATATGGCTGCCATGTCTCAGATTATCTCCATTCCAAAAGCATGGAGAAGTATTTGTAGGAAGTTTTCAATCAGTCCTGAAATGCCACATATCACTTCCTCTCACATTCTATTGGCTAACACCCTGTCCCAAAAGGAGTTGAGAAATAGGGTTCAGCTGAGGACCTAAAAAGAAAAGGAAGGCCGATGTTTTGGTGAGCAGCTTACAGGCTCTGTTTTTAAGATATTCTTTTAATTATATAAGGTTGGATAAAGACTCTCCCCCACAATGCTGAGTAATACAGAGAACAGATTATAATAGATAACACTTATTGAGTGTTCACGATGTGTTAGGTACTGTTCTATGAGCTATACATGTATAATTTAATTCAATTCTCACAAAACTTTGAGATATGTAATGCAATTATCCCCACATCCACACAGATGAGGCAACAAAGACACAGGAAAATTAAACAGTTTTTCCAAGATTGTATAGCTAGTAAATGGCAGAGCCAGGAATCCAGCTAGATTTATTCTGGAGCCTGCACCTAGATGCAGAGAGGTAGATCAGTAGATATGTGGATATATACTTCTCTCAAGACATTTGTAATCTAATTGGGAATATAAAATCAACAAGCATGGAAAAATAATAACCTGTATATGTAGATGGGTCTTGTGCTCTGAAAATTAATTACATTAGCAGGAATTATGGAGTGAAGTAACCTAGGTTTGTTTGTAAACAACAAAGACTCTAGAAGTACCCAGTGCTAAAAAGTAGGGGAAAGAGAGATATAGAGAAGCAGAAGATAGCTATGATGATCCCATATTCAAGGGGAAGCACTGATGTGGGATTGGCTGTTTCAGAAAGAGGCTGGTGGGGATACAGACCTGACTGAAGAGGTGAGCATGTGACGGTTAGGTGTGAGTTCAGGGTTATGAGCAGACAGCCAGGTACCCTGAGTCTGACTCAGTCCTGACCCTCCCCGCTCTCTCTACCACAGGAAGAATTCCCTGGGGCTAGAATTCAATGTTATGGACTTATCATTTTTTAAAGGTGTTTGCTTCTTTTTTTTTTTTTAACAAAACACATATTTTACAATATCCAGTTTTTATAAGACCACATTTGTAAAAAATTAATGTGTTGTTAAAGATTGCTGGTTAAGAACCACACAATAAAGTTCACGGAGGATTTAGTCCTAGTATAATTTCTCTCTTCTGATGAACTAAATAAATCCCTTTTATTTCACAATAGAAATTAGGTAATTCACCTTTATGTTCTTTTTGCAAAAGACACTAGAAATCTGAGATTAAAATGCTTTTCAATTTTACACCCAAAAAAAGGGCTTATTTTTTTTAATGCAGTATCTTCTCTCTCATTATTCCCTGCCTGCATTACACAAGTCTTGGTTTTTATCCTTACTTTGATGGGCTGACTCTGTGGGTGATCTTTAAAGACTGCCTCAAACTATTTCCAGAAGGTAACTGGTTAAGACAGTGAGGAATGAATAACTGAGAGATGGAATTTAAAGATCCTTAAAAGTTTGGCCAAATGACATCCAATGAATCTTAAAGAAAATTTAATGAGAGATAATAGCCATACAGTCTCTCTAGTTTTTAAGCCCATCATATCTCCACCTATCCCCCATGCATTTCAAATATAGGATGAGCCAAACCAGATGTAAGGGGATTAAACAGTTCATGAGAAAAATATGTTAAAGAATCATTGGAAGTGAGAATTTTTCCTCTTTGTGCTAGAAATTTTGATATCTGACCACATTCATGAGAGATGTCTACTTTTTGCCTGACAAAGTTTCTTAATTTACCTTTTAGTTTTCAGATAATTAAGATTTTCATGCAGTTGTAAGAAATACTAGAGAGATCCCCTGTACCTTTTACTCAGTTTCTCCTAATAGTAACAAATTGCAAAATTGTACTACAATATCACAAACAAGATACTAACATCGATAGTCAAATAGAGTACATTTCTATCGCCACTAAGATCTATTGTGTGGTCCTTTTATAACTACACCTATTTCCCTTCCCTCCTCTCTGTACCAACCTTAGCCCTTGGCAACCACTAATCTGTTCTTTATTTTTATACTGTGTCATTTCAGGAATATTTTAAAGAGATTGTAACCTATTGGGATTGGCTTATTCCATTGAGTATAACGCTCGGCAATTCATCCAAGTCGTGATGCCACATGTATCAACAGATCATTGCTTTCCATTCCATGGTATAGACATACCACAGGTTGCCTAACTATTCACCATTTGAAGGACATATGAGCTGATTCCATTTTGGACTGTCACAAATAATGCTCCTATGAACATTTACATACACATTTTTGTGTGAACATAAGTTTTTATTTCTTCAGATAGATAGAATTTAGGGAGTACCTTATTAGAGCATGGCAAATATGGAAGTCTGTGTACCCCACTAGGCCTTTGCTGGTGCAATTGAGGTGGGAACACAATTTATTCTGGAGTAGAATAGTTATTGTGCAAATATTTTCTGTCTTTTCAGGTTGTTTCTTTCCTGGTCCTTGATCAGAAAAAGTAGACTTTTGTTATTGTTCTTATTCTTTGGCATCTTGAGTCTCGGCATCTTCAGCTCCAAGTCTGGAATATATGAGCAAAAAGAAAAACTTAAGGACTCCCCACTGTGTCATTCATTGGTTCTCAGGATCCCTAATGGTTCTTTCTCTCTTCCTTTTAAAGTTTTCTTGTTTATTTTATATGTGATGTCCAAGGTTTTTATTTGTACTTAGTGGAAGGAATAAGAAAAATATGTCTATTCCATCTTCCTGGAAGTGGAAATGTCCTGACATGCTTTTAAATGTGCATTCATGTCTTCTATAAAATCAGTAGAGACTTATTAATATTATCATCTCCATAGATTTCATTAATTCATTCCCTAACAAGAAATACTATAGATATAAGTGTATTCTTTTGAACATCAAGATATTCCATACATTTCCAAAGTTCGACAAAATCTCAACTACAGAACCAGCCTGTTGGTGCATTCGCTTCAACTTTAAAGTTTGAGATTTTGGTGGGAGAGCTACTTTACATTGAAAGAAACTCTCATAGTAAAATTAGAAAGTCCAATGAAGTCAAGACCCTGGTGAATTCAAAACCATGCAGATATGTTTACTTGCAAGATTATGTTTATAAGAACATTGAATGTGAAGAATGCACCGTATTTTGTCACATACTAATGAATTTCTCTTTTAAGCAACTCTCTATAATTAAATAATAGCTGCAGGCTGTCAAAACTAAAATTAACTTAACAAAAGATATTTACTTCAAACCTTGCTTCCTCTGCTCCAATTTAAAACTATATTTAAAGTCAGAAGTTATCTTTTTTTAGATAAGCACATTAAGGAGATAATTAAATGTTTAGAGTCCAATTATTAAAAATTTGCAACCATTCATTAACTGCATCAACTTAAAAATAATACACAATGAAGGATTGAAGAAAAAATACAAAGAGTAATTAATAATAAAGCCAGAGAAAACAACCTCCAAAGTAACGTCTACATTTAGTACTATTTTTGAAAAAGTAGGAAGCATATATTTAGGAATAAATTTTATTTAATTGGAAATCCATAGTTCTAATTATTCTTAAAAACTATATTTCAACCTTTTCTTATCTAAAAGAAAAATTAATTTAGAAATTTAACTGGATATTGTTCATCATCTAAATGCTATTTTTTTCTAACATCCAATAGCTGTATGCTATGCAGCAATGGTAGCCTATTCTGAGAATTTTTTAAATACACTTGAAATTTAAAACATTTTTCTTACTGTCAGTACTGTCCAAAAGAAGTCCACATATTGGCCAATTAAAAAGCAGATCAGAAAGCCCTATACCTAGAGTGTACTCTACATAGTCAATTCACTTATCCACGTTTATTCATTTATTTAACAATTATTTACTGATCTGTTATGTGCCAGGTACTGTCCTAGATACTAAAATACCAAATAGCTAACAACTCTTATCCCTGAAAAATTTATGCTACAAAATGCAAAGAAGAATCTAGATAACATATTCTAGAAGTACTATTTTAATTTCTAGAAATAAAACTTAAAACCACTACATGAGTATATCGTTCAAATTATTTACCTGAATGAAATAGACAAGTATAGTATCTTCAGTCTATTTTGCTATGTCTATATGGCTAACACTTTATAACTAAATTAAAAGCTCCTAAGAGCAATACAGCCAAAAGCAGTGTCTCGTGCCCTGACGACGGCCTACACACCATTAGTAGTGTGCCACAGAATATGTCAACACCACAAAATGTATATAGTATCCTTCCTGACAAGCCAATTTTACTTTAAGATTTTGAGGGGAAAAGTTATATCATAGTATTAATAACTCCTTTTAGTGTTACATTTACATTAAAATTCATATAATATTAGGCAACATGGCAAATTTCATGTGAATTTTTATGATGATTAAAAACAAGACTTCAAAAAATTCTCATTTGTGCAGTACAGGATTTAGCTTCTGTAGATTCCTAGATAATTACCTTTTGATGAAAAGTTCACAGGGCAGCCCTATATTATTTTTCTCTGTTATAATTAATCCATTAAAATTGAAACCATCAGAAAATATGGTTTGCAATGCTTTTTAATCTAGAGAACTGAATCTAATAGACTTCCATGTTCTCCCCGCTTTTCTTCCACTTAGTCATAAGGGGGCTAGGGTGCATGAATGACCATCATGCCTTTATGAGCTGTGCGAAATTATTTAATCAGCCAACCATTTACCACTCCTACAATGTCCATTATCAAACCTGCTGGAGGGTTTTATCAGTAACCTAAACAAGTCACGATAAATTAAATAAAATATGATCTGCTGTACTCATTTTGCTTTTTATTTAATCCAAAGGTTCTAGATTACATTGTTATATGTTTTCCATAGCCATCAAAGTCCATTTGTTTGCAATGAAATGTTTGCAAATTGCAGCCCTCCAAGTAAGGAGTAAGGCCAATGCCATTATCAATTTTTGTATGCAATATACACCCCTGCGAATTTGTAATGTTTAAAGAAAAGGTCACCTGTGAACTAAAGTATGCAAGAAGATAGTACAGGGAAGGGAAACAGAAAATTATAAATTATTATACTAATATTACTTCTAAGCCTGTCATTCTTACTTTCTAAATGTATCCTGCATTCATTCAGAAACTATCTACAATAGACAACCAACACAGGATAATGTAAATTGAGAACATTAATAAATCATTTCTTCAAATGTTTCTATAGCCAAGTTTCAGTGCATAAATTTTGAGGGAATACAACTTTCAAAAAATTACTAATTTTCAAAAGGGTATTATCAAGGGATTATCTAAAGGATCTTTAGAATATAAAAAGATTGTCATATGTTGCATTGTTTAACAAAACTAGAATGGTATCATTATGTTGAAAGTAATGGGAAAAAAATGCCCTATAGGCTAAATTTTCAATAGGTGAATCAATGACTATTAATATGGAGTAAAGTAACTATTGTGAAGTTGTATTTATAATAATCATACTACTTGCATACAATTTAAAAATATACACATGTATAATATATATAAATTTATATAAACATATTAATAGTTATGTATATATCTAAAATGTAGAGCTTACAACCTAGATTTTATCATATCTTGTGCTATTTTTTAATATATGCAAATATTAGTGGTAAGAAGACATTTCGTTTCCCATTCTCCTGAGGTGATCCCTTCCTCAGCCATAGTTTGAATGATTACACATGGAGAGATGTCACACCATTTTATATCTTTAGCCCAGATCTCACTTCTGAGATCCAGACATATTTCCACCCTTCTTCTCCACACCATTTGGATTCTTCAAAGACCTAAAACTATGTTTGTCAACATCAAATGCAAGCTGTCTGGCTAAACTCCCTATCACATCTTCAAACTACACCAGTGAATGGTAAAACCATCTCATCACCGAAGCAAAAATATCAGAATGATCTTCGGCAGCCACACTCTTCATTACCTCCCATGGGCTGTTACCAAGTCCTGCCATTCTTACTTTCTAAATGTATCCTGCATTCATCTACTTCTCTGAATGTACACTGACATTCCCCTGGTCTCCGCAACCAAATTCTTTTTCCTGGACTTACACAATTGCCTCCCACTGCTGCTGTAGCCATATCCACTCTTGCCAGCCACCTTCTACCATTTTTTCTCCAATACTATAGTCAAAGTGATCTCTTTAAAATACAATCTTATTATTCACTCCCCTGTTTAAAATACATCGTTTACTGCCATTTGTTCTTAGAATAATGACCAAAATTCTTATAGTGACCTACAAGGCAACTCTGTCTCCAACCTTGTCCCCATCTGACAGCCCTTCAGTCACTACATTTCAGCTGTGCTGGCATTCCTTCAGGTCCTCAAACATACATTACCCCTTACCACCAGAAGGCCTTGAGATGCTTTGACTCAACCTCAGATGCTCTCCCACTTTACTATCTATTCAACTACTGATTTTCCTTCAGAGCTCAGGACAATCATTACTCCTTCATGCCCATTTATTATGGAATTTAACATTTATGTATGTGATCCTTTGATTAATATTTATCTCCTTGAGGACAGAGTGTATCTGATTTTGCTCCACTTTGCATGCTTAGCACCTACTAGAAAGCCTGGAACATAATAGACATTCTGGATATTTGTTGAAAACATGAATGCATGCCAAAAATTAGGAGTGGCATGAATAATTAATAAATATCTGCTCTACATTTGATTTTCCACTTAGTTTTCATAAGCCCATACTGGAGATGAAGAAATTGAAGGTCAGAAGAGTTGAAGGATCTTGTTAAAGATAACAAAGCTAATTAGAGGTTTGTTAGGGTTTCTGTCTATTTCTTCTTATTCCATGTCCAGAATCCTTATATGGTAGGCATATTGATCCTGAGATAAGTGCCCAGTATCAATACACTTTGTTCTGCTAGTAGTACCCCTAATTTCCCTTGGAATAAGCCTTCCCTTTCACTCCATGTGGTTTGGGTAAGGCTAACCTAACTCTGGTTCCAGCAAAATAATTCAAAGAAAAGAAAAGGAAAAGGGAGGGAGGGAGGGAAGAAGGAAGGAAGACTTTAAAACAAATATGACTAAAAGTAATTTTTAAAGTATGTGTAATATAATTACATTTAAAAATATGCTTGCATACAAAGATATATTACATGATAGTCATCAAAAATTAATATTAAACAGCAAAGAAAACCATCAACAAAACAAAAAGACAACTGACTGTTTGGGAGAAGATATTCGCTAATGGACCATCTGATAAGGGATTAATATCCAAAATTTATAAAGAACTTATACAACTCAACAACAAAAAAACAAACAATCCAATTAAAAAAAGGGCAGAAGACCTGAACAGATACTTCTCCAAAGAGAAAATGCAGATGGCTAACAGACACATGAAAAGATCCTCAAGGTCACTAATCATCAGAGAAATGCAAATTAAAACCAGAATGAGATATCACCTCACACGTGTCAGAATGGCTATCATCAACAAATCAAAAAACAACAAGTGCTGGCGAGGATGCGGGGAAAAGGGAACCCTCATACATTGTTGGTGGGATTGCAAATTGACACAGCTCCTATGGAAAACAGTATGGAGGTTTCTCAAAAAACTAAAAATGGATATACTTTTTGACCCAGCAATTGCACTTCTGGGTATTTATCCAAAGAAAACCAAAACAATAATTTGTAAAGATCTATGCACTCCAATATTCATAGCAGCACAATTTACAATAGCCAAGATATGGAAGCAACCTAAATGCCCATCGACAGACAATTGGATAAAGAAATTATGGTTCATATATACAATGGAATATTACTCAGCCATAAAAAAAAAAAAAATGAAATCCTACCATTTGAAATGACA
>NW_011888802.1:127635-150658 GCF_000151845.1 Pteropus vampyrus | reverse complement strand
ACGCCTTGCCCACCTTCGGGGCCCCCTGGATCCTGTCGTGGCTGGACCGCGGCACTTAAGTATTTCCTTACTCCTGTGTTTTCAACCAAAATTAGTAATTATATGTGAAAAACTTATAGAAGTTAAAATTTTCTTTAACATGAACAGGACCCTCTATAACTGAAGAAAAACCAAAAAGCTTTGGAAATGAGCAAAATTAATTCTGATACATGGTGTCATGTAGATTAATTCACACTAATGATGAAATCTCTAAGTATGTAAAAATAAACTGGAAATTTAGTTTTGAGAAATAATGATTAAAATACTAGAAACTTCTTAAGCCTGTGAATATGGCAAGAATTGCTTTTGATCTCAATAATATCCAGTTCCTGGCATAATACCACACATTTAACAAATGTTTCTTGATGAAATGAATAGAAGTTATTAGTAAGTGTTAAAAAAATAACTGGATTATGAGCAATCTCATTGTGCATTGCTTTGTACGGTGACTAAAATATTTCCAGATAAAAGTGATTATTTTTTAAATATTAAAAAAAGAGAAACTTCCATTTCTAGCCAAGATGGTGTCCAAGGAACCAGATTTACTCTTCTTTTTTGAAAACTAAAAGAAAAAAGAAGAAGAAAAAAATATGTATATATATATACATGTATATGTAAACAGTTTTCAAACATGAATAATAGGCAGTGTAGAAGTATGATCTCTAAAAGAGGGGATACAAATGAAGCGATGTACCAGGTTACCTGGAAATGTTCCCAGGATTTAGAACAGGCAAAGGGGACATGGAGCCCTGTGGTCTCTCTGAGCTGACCAGATGGAATTGGGAGTCCATGGAGGCCAAGGAGACTAGAATTCTTGGTTGGGTACCAAAGAGGACAGAGACACAATGAGAGAGACCTTCAGAAAGTTCCCTCAGCACTATGCTGGGGAAAGAACCACTGGAAATGAACAGGAATAACAACCTTGGAACTGACACAAACTAGGAATAGTTCGTTTCTCACAGCCATAGTTGAAAAACCTCATAATTCACAGAGTACAGAGTAGAATACTCAGCTATTGCATTAGTAATGGGGGAGAGGGTGGAGGTGGCGGGGAAATCAGTCCTAGATTAAAGACTTCTCTGAACTTGCCAGACAAAAAAGCAATCCTTGAAAGAATCAAATGCTTTCCAAGTAACTTAACTGTGTGTCCTAGATGAAAACTGAAGAATATTAGTGTTAGTGCCTTCACACACACACACACACACACACACACACACACACACACACACACGCATGCACACACATGAATATTCTAGATGAAATCTAGAATGTCTGAAATCTAATAAAAATTGCAGGCAGGCAAAGAAACAGGAATATATTTCCCAGAATGAAGAGAAAAATCTATCAATTGAAAGATTTAGAAATGACATAGCTGATAAAATTTTTATAGACAAGAGTATCATGAAAGTTGTGAGGTATTATAATTAGTTGACCTTTGAACAACATGGTTTGAACTGTATGAGTCCACTTTTACTCAGATATTTTATTAAATGCGATCAGCCCCTCCTATCTGCAGGTTACCAAATCTGTGGACTCAACCAACAGCTGATCAAAAACAGTACTTTCACGTTTCCTGCTCTCATTTCTCAACTGTGGATCAAAATTACTGTTTCCTGTCCCTGGTTGGTTGAATCCATGGATGCGAAGGGCCAACTATAGTTAAGTTTTGTAGGGGTCAAAAGTTATATGCAGATATTCAACTGAGCTAGGGTGAGTACCCTTAATGCTCTGAGTTTTTAAAGGGTCAACTGTGTATTTCATATGTTCAAGAAAATAGAGGAAAGCATAAGCATGTTAAGGAGAAACATGGAAGATATAAAAAGACCTAATTGAATTTCCAAAGACAAAAAAAACAATACAATTTCTAAGGAGAAAACATATGGAAATTATCTTAGAAATTTATGGGTCATAAATATGGAAGTTTTGTCAATTTAAAGTAAAATGTCCTTAAAATAATTGAGCCAAAGTATATGGTAAGGACAGAGTTTTCTAGTTTTTTCCTCTACCTTTTATCCTATCACCCTAATCCCACCCCCTCCCCCCAAAAAAATTGTCTCATAAGCCCCTTCCTTGAAGCCTCATCTGGGCAGCGAAGAAGTGAAGGGTGGGGGGCGGGGGGGGGGGAACCTGTGCTGCTCAGAGAGCCTCTGTGGCAATTGTGTCACTGGTTTTCTTGACCATTGCCCAGTGTTTTGGCACCTCCTTTCCTGGGAAGTATCTACCCTCCCTGCTTCCCCATGCGTAGTGGCAAAACGGCTTCCAAGGGAAATGATTCATGGGAGAGAAGAACTCAAAATAACAAGTTACTATTTTCAAAATATCCTCTCAGTCGTGTAATAATTTGATTACAAAGAACTTTCATAATCGACTCTATAATATAAGAAATGCCAGGACAACATTTTGTAAAAATTCACATTGGAGTCTACCACCACCTATGGAGCTCTGTAGAGAATCCTCTAGCTTTTCTACTGACTGTACACAAAATGTATCATCAAGAAAAATCCCATTGTAGATTGTCAAATAGCTACAATCAAAGCTTCTGTTGTAAAGAATGAGATTAAGTAACATTTTGTTTATTTACTTACCAAAATACTTTTCCCTTGCCAAATAAATGATGTTTTAATTGGTTTGAATTCAAGTTCATGCTCTTGGCACTGAAATTTCCTTTGCTAAAAGATGTCACCGCCTCCAAAGTTCACATGTTACTTTAACAAATAACAGAAGATAACTGGAGGATTTTGCCCTTAATGTGAGATCCTAGGGGACATTGAACTATATTTTAAGCTTTTTCTCTTAAGCATTTTACACCCATTCCAAGATCATCCTATTGACATATTTCTAGAAGAAAAATAAATATTTATGCAAATTTTGTTATTTTTTACGATAAGTAATTTATAGAACAGGCTTTTTAAGAAGCAACTAGTTTGACATACTTTAGCATCAGCAGTTGAGCTTTGAGTATAATGGATGAGTTTGTCAGTTTTAGAGCTATTTCACATGCATGAGACAAATATTTTTTTTATTTTATAGCTAAATATAAATAACAGAGCATTTCTTTATCTCTTATAAGTCAATGATACAAGTTAAAATAGATATTGGCCTAAGTATTTCAAAATGGTTGCTATGGGCAATAAAACAGTTTTTGCTCCTTAAAATGTTTTGTAAATTAATCTTTTATGGCTAAATCCTATTAGTAAGGGCCACAGGATTTAAAAAATGACTGATAATTGACTTCTGTTTTACTCAGGCAAACTACATTCTTCAGACTGAACTATTCATCTTGATCACAAAAATGATCATAACATACATCTAAATAACCATAAAAGTAAAGTTTAAACAAATCATCAAGCAAAATGTGTCCTACGATATTGCTTTTAAAATAACTTAAATTCAACTAACATTAATAGAGACTTTAACAGGTGCAAAGCATTGTACAAAATCTACAAGAGACAGAAATGACAAAACTATATTTCCTGCCAATGAGACCTTAGAATCTATTAAGACAGACATACAAATTAAGACAGACATAGAAATCATTAATGCTCTCACAAAGTAGAAATAATGGAGTTATACAATAAAAATATTAATTGACAATATTATATGTGTGAGCTACTGTGTATTTTTTTAATATAAATTAATGTATATGACCTCTAAACAATCCTGTGAAATAAGTACTTTTAATAGTTCTGCTTTATAGATAGGACACTGAAGCTTACATTTAAATGATTAAAGATCAGAAAAGTTAGCATTTGAATCCATGCAAAGAGTTCGAATAGATAGGAACAAATTTCCACAGGTAACCATATAATAAAAGGAGAAAAGAATAGGATGTATAATCCATCAGATTTGAGTTTAAATTATGGTTCTGTTTTTTACTAGCTGTATAAACTGAGTAAATATTCAAACTTACTGAGCATATTGTCTGTAATTATAAAGTGGAGATTATATTAACTGTTACATAAGGCTTTTGTGGACATTGTATGTTCAATATTTATAACAAACTCAGTATAGGCTACTACACTTGGCTCTCCCTCAAAAACTTGTCTTTATTTTTATTTTAAAAATTGTTTATATTTATAGTTAGGAATAAAAGTAACACCAAAATAACAATGGCACAAATATTCAAGTGTGTATTTTCTCATGTAAAGGAAGACCAGGGTTAAAAAGTTCAGGGCTGCTGTGGCAAGTTCATGAGGTCACCAGATACCTAGACTCTTTTAACTTTTTTGCTGTACTATTTTTTGCTGTGTCTTGCTTCCATACTTAAGGTGACCAAACTCATGATCCAGAATGAATGCCAGAGTTCCAACCATCTCTCCTACATTCCAGACAGCAGAAAAAAGAATAGGAGAAAGCAAAATGTGTCTGCCTCTAAGGTCTCTTTAAAGGATATTCTTGTAAGTCTCTCACAACACATTTACTTTCATACAACTAAACTGGATGGGTACAACAGTCCCAACCTGTCTTGGAATTGTCATTATTATTTGAGATGCCCCTATAGTAACCAAAAATTGGCATTCTGTTAGTAAGAAAAGAGAGAAGGGGTCACTCTCTCTCATGGCTCTGATGACAACACATTAAATAAAAATAGTATAGAAGATTAAGGGACGAAAACACAGATGCCATTCTCACTTCCTGATGTGAGAATATACTAATGCACCTTCATGCAAAGGAAGAGAATCCTCTATTTTATATTATCCTATATGCATGGAGATAAGGGAAGTCACAGAGTCTAACACTGATCCTTGCATAAGTAAATTACATAGTCCCAAAGATGGCATTGGAGATAAGAATTTCTTCATAGAATACAATAGCCGGCATTCACACAACATTGATTAAGTAAATTAGGTGACAACAAACTTAGAGTCTAATTTGTAAGCAATTGACAGAAAAGAGAATGAGAGTGAGTTATTAGGTTTTCAGTGGCCAGCTCAGGTAGAAATAAACATGAAAAAAGTAAATTGTGCTTTCTATTTGCTGTATTAATCCTTTTGTCGATTGTCCCTGTTTACCTAGGTGTTTGGGAAAGGAAATGATAGTTCCCGGGAATTATACTATTCAAAGCTTCCAGCTAGGCCACTTCCTTGGGCAACATCAGAGGTAATTCCAGGAAAGTGCAGCAAGGGGAGCCCGTGAGACCATAAGGCCAGCTTGGAAGTCTCATTTGGCCTACAATCAACCACCCGCTTCCCATTCCCTTATCTCAACCTTTGCAGCAGTCCTGACCATTGCAAGGAAATAGAGTGGTAACTACACAAGGGGTTCTAAAAAGCCCTGGAATTCTGGCTGAGAGGACCGAATTTATGTCTCGTCTCATGACAGACTAGCTGGCAACCTCTGGCATAGTTACCCATTTCGAGTCTTGACATACTCATCTGTAAAGCAGGAATGACAATGTTAATCATACCTACTTTATGGAGTTATTTTGAGGACTAAGATCTTTGTGGAATACTTCATACTTGGTGAACACTAGATAAATATCAACTATTCTGCACTTTGGAGTCATAATAGTATATGGTGGAACCTACTAATTAGCTATAAAACTAAAAAACTTCCAAGTCTCAACTTCTTGAGCATCTGGCACCTAGCAGGTTTGAAATAAAATGTAATGATTTTTGTGCTAATTATCATATGTATTTAATATTTAAATTATATAAACTTAGTCCTCAAATAATATAGTTTCATGTAAGGTCATTTTATTATAACGTTGATGAGAGAAAAAAAATATCGATTCCCTGTAGGGGCCACACTGTCTGTGTGGAGTTCGCTTGTTCTCCCTGCATCCGGGGGGTTTTCTCCAGGTATTCTAATTTCCTCCACATCCCAAAGATGTGCACGTGAGGTTAATTGGGGTGTGTGCATCTTCCCTGTCTGAGTGAGTGTGAAGTGTGTGTGTGTCCCTGTGACAGAAGGGTGTCCTGTCCAGGGCTAATTCCTGCTTTGGGCCCTGAGCTGCTAGGAGAAGCTCTGGCCATCTGTGACCCTGAACTAGAATATTCAGGTTGGAAAATATTAACTTACTCGTTTTTATTCATCTTTCTTAAATGTATGGATAGCTCACATTTATTTTAATGTTTTTTTTTTTTCAGGCATTTGCAATGTTTTTGTGATCAGAAATATTCCGCAGTAACTTAACTCTTGTTTATATCAATTAGCCTATGGTAAAATTGGTTTCATTATGTCATTTTTGCTTAAAATTGCAGTTTCCAAGAAACTATCAATGACATTAAGTTAGGATCCACTGTATATACATATATACATATATGTGTATATATACAAAAGAGTAATTGAGTTTTCTCAATTTGAGTTCTGGAAATTTTCTCTTATAATTTATTTAATTGCAAGTATATTTTATTATAAGATGCCAAGGAACTCATTTGATGTATTTCCTTCTGTCTTCATTCCCTTTCAAGTGATGATTTAATAAGACATACGACTTACAGGGCAGATATGTACTTAACATAGTCGTAAGCCAGTACAGTATGTCCCTGCCTCTTAGATCTGACACAAACTGCTCGTTTTAAATGACAATGCAGAATGTTAAAATAAATCTGGATATGTAGGCTTACTTTTTGATTCCACTAGAATGTGTAAAATCATTGCATTTAAGTTAGAGTCTCTAACGAGATCATTTTCTATCTGCCAAATTTTAAAGACTCTAGATTTCTGAATTCCAGAAATGAGTTCACTGGTATAAATATTTAGAAAGCAGGTAAATGCAGTGTCCCAATAAGGGAATAAATCTACCATAGGAAAATTAGTTAGCAGAGAGAGAGACTATCCAAACAAGCACAGTTGAGCGTATATACAGTTCATTAGCTGATGATGTATTTAGTGCATTGTGATAGTCGGAAAAGGAACATTTAGGCCAGGACTCTGCATGAGAGAGTGTTAAGCAACAGTTTTCAGGAACCAGGCTATCTGGCTGAGTGTCGTTGGTTATTGATTCTCTTGGTTACATTTTTCACGTGGGCAAAACACCAACCGTTTCAAGACCAATGGCATGTTTTTATGATAAAAATCCAGATTTTGGGGCATTGTTTGAATGCTTTTGCAGATGAATTATAAATTCAGAAATTGATAATTTACTGCAATATCAGTGAAAGTCTACTATTTAGAATTGGAGTTTCAAGGTAAGATCCCTTCCTATGTACTAAGTCTGAAAACCAGAAGCCACCAGGTGACAGGTGATATCTTCTAGTAGTGCTATTTTCTTACTACAATTTTAGAATAACTCTACATTAATAGATATTGTCCTGATATCTCCAATTCCAAACTGAAATGTGCTTTGGATGTCAATCATACTCATATCCCATAGATCTCTTCAACCTCATATTCGATAGACATTCAAGATATAAGCATTCAAGATATAAATTTGGAAACATATCACCCAATGATTATGGGTTTCTTCCATGCCCCAACCAATCACTCCTTTCCTTTCCCTAAAGGTTTTAGTCAGACATAGGTGACTGTCAGAAGCAGTTATTTAGTAATAATCTATTCACATATCATTTTTCCAAGAAAAAAACTTACTCATTATTATAATCTTTTATTAAATAGCACTATAACCAAAAATGCGTTTATACAAATAAATGTAATGTTTTTAATATGATAGAAAGAACATTGGGTTTGGATTAAGAAAATTAGAGTTCAAATTTTGCTTTTGGCTCTCACAGGGTTGTAAGCTTGGGCTAAGTCTCTTAGTACCAGTTTATTAATTTATGCACTTAATGCCCAATATGTTCCAATCATTATTCAAAGCTTAGTTGAGCAGAGAAGTAAAGAGACAATTTCCTTTGGAGCTTACAATCACAAAGACAAGAGAGACACTAAAGAAATACAATATCGGGTAATGGAAGGTGGAGTAAATGAGTGGGCAAGGTGTTGACAGGGGACTGGAGGGTGGGCCTAGTGTCAAATCAAGTGGGTCTTGAAGACTAAGTGAAGACTAAGACTAAGACTAAAATTTAGCTTTCATTCCAAGTGTGATGAGAAGCCGTTAAAGAGATCTGAGTGAGTAGCATCCCATTTGGGAACTGTGTGAAGAATGAATTTTTGAGGGCCACATAAAAGCAGAAGATATGGATTTATAAAACAAAACATGAAAATGCTATGCATACTTTGTGTTGATTCTTAGTTTGTTAGAGCTGAGAGTGAAGAATAAGTTGAAGCAATGAATGGTTTCTTTGTCCGTGAACTCAGTTGCCGTCAAACACTTCTCTATATTCTTGTGATGCAGTCACAGACCTTCAATTCTCAGGTCTGCTTATCCAAGGAAGGTGTTAAATACTTTCTGAATGCTGATTTATAATCCTGGCCCTGTTCTGCCCCTGTCCCTACCAGGAGACTCCTCTGAATGATTTCTTTAAATGAGTATCATCCCTGGAAACTCTGCACTCTGCTCCTCTCTGGGGTCTATCTTCTGACCAGTCAAAACTTGCTTCCCCAAGACCCAAGTGTGGCATATGGTAGAACCAAAAATAATTAGCCTTGTTAAAACAAAACATGGTAAAGAATACTGCATAATATTTTGCATATACTGTGCAACAGATTCTTTTTTTTCTATATATAATTTATTTTTTTTTTTATTTTAAATTAAATTTATTGGGATGACATTGATTGATAAGATTACATAGGTTTCAAGTTTACAATTCAATAGTACATTATCTGTATATTGCATTGTGTGTTTACCACCCAAGTCAAATTTCCTTTCGTCACCATGTATCTGACCCCCTTTACCCTTATCTACCTCCCTCCCTCCCCTCTTTCTCTCTGGTAACCACTAAACTGTTATCCGTGTCTACGAGTTTTTGTTTGTCTTGTTCATTTGTTGCTTGCAGTTTTATATTCCACTTAGGAGTGAAACCATATGGTTATCAACTTTTTCTAACTTATTTAGCTTAGCATGATAATCTCAAGATCCAACCGTGTTGTATTTCCTCTTTTCTTATGGCTAGATAATATTCCATTGGATATTCCAAAGGCTGTACCACATCCTTTTTATCCAATCATCTAGTGAAGGACATTTTGGTTGTTTCCATGTCTTGGCCACTGTGAATCATGCTGGCAACAAATTCTTGACTTCATTTTCCAGTTTCAGTTCATGTTGTCCAAGTATATACAAAATCCCAAGAGAGATTCTTTTAGATATTATTAATTCCATTAAGAAATACAGAAATATCTTTTTCTTTTAGTTAAAAAAAAATTAAATATAACAGTTTAGACTAAGTCCCTTCTGACCACCACCTATACTTAGTCTATACTCTGGGCTAACTACGAATAAGAATTTGGTGTGTTTCCTTTCAGAACTTTTTCTATGCCTATATTTTTCTAGCACATGCTATGCCATATGGTATAATTTAATGTTTATTTTCTTTTTACACACTTAACACATATGGTATATTTTTCTGAGTTCTTTTTTCTTTTGTGTATGTAAATTAAAAGTATCACTCTATGTCATGCTAAAAATTGCATTGTGCTTCTAACATATCTAGTAGAACTTTCTAGAAATAAATATATATCATTTTTTTAACTGCTGCAATGCATTCTACAAATGAATATGTCATATAGTTCAATCATTTCCACTTTGATAACAATTAAATTTTATCCTTTGTTTTTCTATTAAAGCTAAGGGTGCAATAAACAGCCTTGTGTATGATTACTTGTTCACATGAAAACATTATGTGTATTACTCTATAATAGATTCCAAAAATAAAATTGCCAGGTCATATGCTGTATGTATTTTGATTTAATTGAATAGTATCAAATTGATCACAAAGTAGAACTAACTTATAGTCTTACAAGCAGAGTATTTACCTATACACTGACCAATACTTGATTTTTACCACTATTTATTTATTTGTTGCCATTCTAGCAAGTGAAAAGGGCTATCTCATTTTTGGTCTAAATAGTTTCCATTATTCTTGGAAAGCTTAACTAGCTTTCCAATTTGTCAATTATCTTTTTAATTCTTTAACCATTTTTTTTCTACTGTGTTATTTATCTTTTCTTTATATATTTATAAAAGTTATTTAAATGTATTAAATATTCTATGTCTGTTATATATTCTCCTGGTTTATTTTCTAAACAATTTTAGAATTTTTTTGTCATATAATAGCTTTAAATTCTGATTTAAAAAATGAAATTTATCATTTTCTTTTATAGTTCTTCCATTACAACTTTGTTTTAAAAAAGTTAACCCTATCCCAATTAATATGTACATATTTCATATTTGCTTCTTAGATTTGTCAGTTTGTCTGTCTGTCTGTCTGACTATCTATCTATCTATCTATCTATCTATCTATCTATCTATTATCTACCTATCTATCTATCTAGATATCCATCCACATTTAGATATATGAGCCAGTTTGGATGCATTTTTACTAACAATGAGGTATGAAGATCTAAAAATAATTTTTTAAATAAAAAGCTAATTAGCTCAGGACTGTATTATTGGATCCTCCACTCCTTCTGCCCAGATTAAAAATATTTGTCTTGATTATATACTGGATTCTATATACACATGGATTTATTTTCAGAGTTCAATCTGTTCATTGATATAATTACCTTCTTGTCTCCCCTCTTCCCTTAACCTGAGACTTCACATATAAAATTGTGTTTGTATGCTGTGGGTTGCAAATAGTGGAAAACCCAATTGAAATATTTTAATAATTAGAGAAATTATTGAAAAGTCCAATGAACTAAAAAGTCACTGAAAAAGTCCAGAAGTAGGTTCAGATTCAGGCCAGACTTGATCTAGTGCCTCATATGATGTCACCAGGAAATGGTTTCTTAGCTGCAACCAGCTTTCTCTCTGTTTCACAGCTTTGCTTCCTTAGAGCTGGCTCCATTGTTGGACGCCCCCTTGCCATTGTTTAGGAAACTGGGAAAGAAAAGTCTGTGTCCAGAATTTTCAAATTCTCTGGTTTAGTGTGATTGAATCCCCAAACAAAACCATTTTAGATGGGCTAATGTGAAATGTTTGTGCAACCTCTAAATTGATATATTAAGTAAGTAGTTTGATATATGAGTCTGAAGACTTTACATATGAGTCTGAAGCATAGTGGGTGACTTTGGGCTAGAGATAGAAACATGAGATTCATCTGGATTTATATTTTATAGATGAAGTATAAAGCTATGGAAATAGATAAAATCTAGGAAGAGAATTTAAAGAGAAATCATAAGAGGGCCTAGATTGTAGTGTTGAGGAACTCCAATGTTTAGAGGTTGTAGAAAGGAGAGTATGTTGTAAAAGAACCTGAGAGGGTGTCTGCAGTGAAACAGAAGTTAACCTAAGAAAGTGTGATGCTGGAGTCTTGGAGTAGCTCCTGTGTAAAGCAGGAAGTCTGAAATATGAGTATGTATTCATGGAGCATCCAGGCAAGAAGGGCAAATAATAATTAACTAATTCATGTGTGGACATTAATTTACATTCCTTTCAAGTTCGTGTTAGAAATATGAAAGCATGCTAGAAAGCACATGGATACATTTGGAGAAGCAGCGTAACTTTGGAATCAGACAGACTAGTGACTATTTGGTCAAGTTCTGTGACTTCTTGAAACTCTAATTATACTGTGAGTTAAATGAGACAGATCTACTTCATAGGGTTATTGTGGAGATGGATTATAAGAGATATGTGAAGCCCTGGTATGTGTTTTCTTTTCTTCTTCTCACTAGGAATAGGGAATGAGGGTGAGAAGGAATTTTCCTGAGGTATATACAGAGGAGATTTGCTCTGCATATCCATGTCTAAACTGTCTTACAAGCAGAGTATTTAGACATAGATATGCATGTCTAAATACTCTGCGTGTAAGACTATAAGTTAGTTCTACTTTGTGATCAATTTGATACTCCCTGCTGCAGTCCTTCATTGAAGATGTGGCTTGTCAGAAGGTGTTTACGTGACAAGAAGGTCATAGTGTGGCCTGGCTCTTTCTTCTAAATCTTTTAGTATTTTTGCTCCTCTTGTCCACCCCACCCACCAAACACACAATAACTCTAGCATTTGTTTTACATTTCAATATGATTTTAGTCATTTTAATTGCTTCTAAAGGAACTACAATGTCTATCCCTAGGGAATGTTTTCCACATCTTGAGTTTACATTCCCATTTCTCTTGATTCTTGGTCATTTAGACATTGCTTTCTCCCACACAAAATTCTGCTGTGGCAGTGTTTTATATTCCTTATCCTTTTAACAATTTCTTTTCTCAATGACATCATGCATTAGTTGACTTCTAGGGCATAGATGGTGCTTTGAGAAGTAATCTAACCTCCCATCACTGATTTACTTCACAACTCCAGGGTTACAAGATATTCTTGCTTGGACTTAGTCTTATAGAATATTTTAACATTACGAAACATTGAAGAGTATATTGTACCAAACAATGCTGTCCTCAGTACAGAGATTAATCAGATGACCTAATGTGTCTTTCCAGTTTCTAACTTCTCTGGTATCTTACAGTATGGAATCTCTTCATAGCATAATAGTCCTTTATATGAAGAAATGAATATATCATCTAATTATTTATTTCCATTTTAATCACAATGTAGCTTTGATTAAAAGGAGATGAACATCCTTCAATATCTGCTTTAGCCTTTTGATTAAAAGGTAGAATTAAACTGATGCGGTCTATATATTTTGTAATTATGTGAGTTTCTCTAGTATAGGCAACAAAAACACACAACAAGAACACATGCTCCTCCCCTTCTAAGTTGTATTTATTTTTCATCAAAACCTTTTAACCATTTTAATCAGTTCTAAAGTCAGTAAATCATCTGGTGTCTTTTGTTTCAATACATCTGTCCCACTTGCTTCACTAGATACTGTATATGAATAATGTGCTGCTTTATGGTTATCAGGGTTTAATTATACCTACCACTTTATATCTTCAAAGACATTTATTTATATTAACTACAATGATATAATTAGAAACAACAAAATATGACTGACTTCAATGGACTTTTCTTGCCAACATTTTAATTTTGTTAATATTTTCCAATTAAGAAATTTTTAATTCACATTTTTAAAAAGTATATTTACTTTCTTGGCTTGCTATTTTATACATTAACAAGAAGAAAATGCTAAATTCTATTTATTGCTAAATGGTATAGTAGATGTGTGAAGAAGGCTCATTTATCTGTTAAGTAGCACATGAGACAAACGCTCATCATGAAAACTGGTTCCCAGGGCAGCTCCTGACAGATGGCGATATGGTTATACACACAGCCATAAATAGTGGTTGTTTACTAGATTATATCTATCAAAGTCATAAAAGAAAAATGATTTATCATAGATAATTAAAAATGCTATTATGTTTTGTTAATAATTTTTTAAAGCAGTTTTAGGTTCATAGCAAAATCGAGTGGAAGGCACAAAGATTTCTTATTAATAATTGTTTATACCAACTGAGATTGAGACTATCAAAACTATAAAAGTAAGGCTGCTTTTCTAATTGAACTGCATTTAGTAAATTTATTCAAGGGCAAAGAAAAGAGTGGAAGTACATTTAATTGATTAGGCAGCATTAGCCAGAGGCCTCCTTGCTCCTCTGTCCATGTGCATAGTTAAAGAGGGTTCAGCCTGTTTGGCAATTTGAATACAGCAAATAGCCAGCCTGAGCCTTCGGCATGTGGCTGATTTACTGCAAGTTATGAATTAGGGAGAGAGGAAGGGGTCGCCTGGCTCAGTGAAGAGGAGCAAAAGAAGGTCTTCGGAGGCTGTGAAAACTTAATATCAAAAACGTAACATCTCCAGATCATTCCAGACAGGGCTATTTTAAGTAAATGTTTTATAAGTCATTCTGAAATTTTAGTGTATTCTGATACTCCAACCACATTGCAAATAGAGGGCTTCCTAGCAGCCCGAATAAACTACATCTGTGAAAGGCCTGAGGCCTTTAGATATAGCCTCTTTAGGACCTTGAACTTGGGAGCAGATTCATTTAGTAATGCTCATTAAGACTCATGTGATCAAAAAAAAAAAAAAAAAAAAAGACATGATCCTGGGCTCCCTTTTCACTTCAACAGTATCAGATTTGACCAAAGAGGAAACCCAATGGAACTGGGACGAGATCATGACAACCTGCCCTGGGAAACCATAGAAATTTAGTAAGTGGTGACTGACATTGTCGGTGTTTATATGAATTTCACTTAATTGCTTTATTCTTTAATATTACCACAATTTCAACTACAAGAATTTCCCTTCCTTTGATTTAAAAATTATTCGACTAGAATTGATCAATAGACTAATTTTTCTCTTCATTGTACCTGGGTAAGAGAAACATTCTCCCCATTTCTCACTTAATTTCTGAGGCATATGAAAAGGCATAAAAAATGGCAGATCCGAGTGCCAAAAATCCATCTTCATAGGGTTGAGATTTGTAAATACTTCTGAAAAATGACAAACTTGTAAATCAAGAAGTTGAACTTCAAGCTGTTCTTTCTTAAAACCATTTCTGCAGGAACCCAGAGAAGACTAGCATCAAATCTGTCTTTTCATTTTTTTAGTTTTTATCTTTTGTATTTTATTAAATTTATCGGGGTGGCGTTGGTTAATAAAATTATATAGGTTTCAGGTGTACAATTCAATAATATCTCATATGTGTATTGTATTGTGTGTTCACCACCCAAAGTTAAATTTCCTTCCATCACCATATATTTGACCCCCTCTACCCTTATCTACCTCGCTCCCTGCCCCGCTTACCTCTGGTAACCACTAAACCATAGTCCGTGTTCATGAGTCTCTGTTTGTTTGTCTCATTCGTTTGTTGCTTTCAGTTTTATATCCCACATGTGAGTTCTCAACTTTTTCTGACTTACTTTGTATAACATGATAATCTCAAGCCATTTGCAACTAATCCTTCTATTTTTTTTAAAACCACAGTTACGAGGCACTATAAATAATTTTGTGATATGTTCTAAAAAATAAATAAAATTGATGTATCTCCAAAGCCTGAAAGTTCTTTATGTTTACACTGATTTATCACATTTTCTCATGCCTGCATTATATTATCAGTACTCATAAATCATGGTCTATCTATCAAAGTCTATCTTGCATTATCTATCATGAGTCTAGACTGAATATAGAGTAATCTTTCTAAAATACAAAACTATTTCTAAGATGTAAATCTGATTGTGTTAGTTCTTTGCACAAAAATTTTCAGTGACTTTCCTCCATGCTTATAGTGTCATATTAAATCTTAATATGATTTTTCCAGCTATAATCTGGATCCAACTTACCTCCCTGTCCTTATAGTCCCCTTCCCACCATCCATGTGTCCTAGAGAGCTGACAACTTTTATTTTCCAAACTTGCTCAAGCCTATTTCATCTTGCTGCTTTGGCTCAAACTCTTTTCTAATTTATAATTCCCTTTTTCATTGCTGTACTTTCTAGCATCAACATCCTTACTCATCATTACTGTCTTTTAAAATCTACCAATGCCTTAAGCTTCAATTTAAGTATCACTCTTTTGAAACCCTCCCTCCCTGAGGCTATTCCACCAAAAGTAATATCTTCATCCCTTGGGGTAACATAGCATTTGGTTGGTACATCACAATATTTGTCACTCTGCACAGCTTTGTAATTATTTGTGTATATATTAGGTGGCCATCACTATAGACCCTCATCTCATACAATATGTCACCCATCAGTAGGCCCTAACTGAACTTGTCTTGAATTTAATTGATAGTATAATTAAGAACTAGAGCTCTTAGGGTATATTAACACTCTAAAAGACTTTAGTCCAATGTTCAAACGTTATTTCTTCATCAACATATTTGAACTTTTTCAGAGTCTGCCTGTAACATATAGAGAGGCATATTTGGTAGCTGACAGCCTAAGAAAGATATTTATCCAACTCAAATGATTAAACAAGCATTAAAAAATATCTGTAGTGACAGAGAAAGTCTAGTATTAAGGCCAAATTTGAAGACAACAGAGCTGAATAAAACAACAAAAACCCAATATAATTACAGAGTTTAGTAAGAAACACTCCCTGCAAGTACAAAAAAGGCATTATAAAATGTATGCCAAATTAGTGAGTAAAGGGAAAATAATGTGTTGTAGCAAAGATACGTCGGTTGCCACTAGCCTCCGAGGCTGGCTTTTCCCACTCTGCCCTAATATCCTGTGGAAACACACACAATATGAATTGCCCTAATACTATTTGGCCCTATCGGAAGGTGGAAGGCCTTGCAAAATTTTCAGATGTTCCTAATATAATCAATATATGTGTAGTAATTACACTGAGACTTGCCATCTGTCAGCACTTTCATAGAATTCCTTTAGTAATTATCCAGTAGCTTCCATTCAGAAATTAATTCTTCCCTTTCTATGCACTTATTCCAAAAGTAATAGTAAGATCACTAAGGCTAGAAGTCTGGGAAAGTTCCCACTGTCATTAAAAACATTCTGGCCTACATGTAAACATCTTACCTCACAATAAAGCTTGCCCTGCTCCTAACTTCTCCTCCTCTAGCCTTTTTGGAAGCATAAAGTCTATTGTTTATACTTCCCACCCTTGAAGCTTAGGAGCCATCTCAGAAATATTAAGGAGATAAGAACACCTATAAAAGCTCTTAAGATACTCTTAATTTAGAGCAAACAATGGACTATTTATTTGCCTTATCTTAGGATGGGTGTTCCCTTCAGTTCATTAGAGAAGGCTGAAGCAGAGGAAATTTATACAAGGGGCTCTGGGCCTCCCAAATCTCCTAGGAAGTGGCCAGACATTCAAAGCACCAGCCCCTCTGACCTCAGCCAGATTGGCTATTTCTAAACACAATATATTATTTGGGATAAAACCTTTCCTCTTCTTGTTGAACCTATAGATTTTTTGTAACTGAAACAAGATACACATAGGTAGATCAGATGAATTTAAGACTACATCATTCAAGTATATAAATAAATAGAAACCACCCAAATAGAACATATTAAGGCTATTTATTTGGAGCTTGCTATAGCAAGGGAGTCAGCCACCATCACTTGTATTTGGCAGAGACTCAAAGATAGGCAGGCCAGAGCAGTGGGTAAATTTTATAGCGAAAAAGTCAGAGGACTTCAAGTACATTTTGAATGCAAGTTTTTGGACTGGGGAAGTTGGAGGTGGGCTAACTAGAAGCAGTGCATCGTATGTGATTAGTCTGGGGAGAATATTTGGCTTTTTCTGGTTGACCTAGAGTTGGAAGCAGTGACAAAAATTAGGGAAGCTGTCAGTTATTGAGCAAGTCCTGACTGGGGTTGATTGCTGTAGAGGTTGTGGTTTGGCTTCCTGAGCTGGTTGATGTAGATGTTGTTGGTCAGAGCTCTGTTCTATATATGGTTTGGCCATTGTCTGTATATTCAGTCTCTCACAGGGTCTTTATTACTGTTTTTCATATTTTTAATAACTTCTAAATAAGATAATATCTAGGAAATCATCAAAAAGATTAGAAATAAACTGAATTCATGTCTGGATAATAATTCTAGAACCATTTATATTTTAATGAAAAGTCTTGGTTTTCTGGCTCTAAAGTTGTCATTATCTTGAAATAAGTAACATCAAAATTTTCCACCAAATAATTATTGAAAAACAAACAAAAAAGACCTCTAGAATTGAAGAACAGAAGAGTGAAAAGATGAGACCAACAGAGATTTAAAGGTGTTTGTGAGGATGGTGAACAATATAGATGTGATAAATGCCTTGTAAGCTAAACCAGCAGGACTTGGAAATTGATTGGATATGGAAATGAGAAGAAGAGAATTGTTGAATGACTCCCATGTCTCTGATTTGGATGATAATGTAGATGATGAGATTGTTAGCTGAAATTGAACATATAAGAGGGAAAACATTCAGAGGGTATACTCAGAGTGAAGAAGAAGAAGAAGAAGAAAAAATAACCTCTGAAGCTCTAGGGGAGAGACAGAACTAGAGATATAGATTTTGGAGTCATTCATTCAACAAATGTTTTTTAATGAGGAATTTAAATATTAAACAACTAATTTTAGCTGTAATAAGTGCTATGATGAAGCCAAGAGAGCATCTTACAAGGGGAATAACAGCCATTTTGGAGGATCAAGGAATGCAGAAGTAACACATAAACAATAAGCAATATCTCTATTAATGAGAGTTAGCTGGTTATTGGACAGCCATTATTCCTGGGAGAGGGAATAGGGTGCACAGAGGCACTAAGACAAGAAGAAGATATATAGTCAAAGAATTGAACGTAGAGGAAATGGAGGATTGAGTGGCTCTAGATATGATTGATGAGATAGATAGACATTATATCATATAGGATCTTGTGGTTCATATTCAGAATTGAGATATTACCTTAATACAAAGAGAAGGCATTAAAGTAGAAAAATTACATAAACAGATTTTCATTTTGGAAAGATCATTTTGTTCACAATGAAATCAGAGTATTAAAGGAGTGCAAGAGCAGATGTTAAGGGACCAGTATGGAAGCTATTAAAGTAGGCTAGGTGAGAAGTCACAGTAGCTTGAAGCAGCATAATTATTATACAAATAAAGAAAAATAGGTCAATTGAAGAAATAATTAGAAGAAAGATTGGAAGTCTTGGAGATTGGTTGAATATAGAGACCAAGGAAGGGAAGCTGTCAAAAATAATTCCCAACTATCTAGCTTGTGCAATAGATTAGATAGCAGAGTCATCCCAAAATTAAAAAAAAAAAAAAAAAAGGGAGAGCCAGGTGTGGAGAGGAAAATATGAGCTTGGTTTTAGAGATGTGAAGCATAGAATGCTCGTAAGATAAACAAGTTGGAGATGGCAAGGAGGCAGTTGGTTCTATTGGATCTGGAGTTCAGAGAACTGTTAGAGTCAACAGAAAAAGCAGAGTTATAGACAGTGGCTGAAGCTATAGTTATGTTGAGAATAAAGCGTAGAGAACAGAAGTAGCATAAAACTTTGAGAGATATCAAATATTTAAGGCCAGGTGGCAAAAAAAAAAAAAAAGAACTAGTAAAAGCGAGAAGGAGTTGGAAAAGCAAAAGGATGTGAGGTCATGAAAGACAACGAATAAGAATGTTTCGGTAACAGAGGTGTGGTGAACTGTCTCAGTACTCTGCAGGATCAAGTACGAGGAAGATGGGGGAAATGGTATTTGGTTTAGTGAGATGTGTGCAATTAGTGACCTCTCATTAGTTTACTGTCCCCATTTAGATTTGAGAGATGTAGTGGTGATAAAAGCCAAGCTGGAGTAGGTTCGAGAGTGAGCAGGATTTGAGAAAATGAAGATAATAAGCACAAACAATGCTTTCAAGAGGTTTGGTTATGAAAAGACTGGGAAAGTGGATTTGAAGGAGGTTTTTAGTTTTTGTTTTTAAACTGGTAAGGCTTGAGCAGGTTCAATTGCTACTGGAATGGAAGCAGTGAAGTCAAAAGAATTGAAAATACAGTTGAGAGAAGGGAAAATAGACAGTGTAGGGTTCCTGAAGAGGAGCATGGAAAGAACATCTGTGGAAAAAGGGAGTCGTTGTCATATAGAAATGTCGATTAAACCACAAGGGTGAGTGCTCAAAAAGCATGATCATCTGATCAGCGTGAGGAGATATAGATTGACATGTGATGTCTTAATCATGACGTGAGGAACTACTGTGTAAACTATTTCTGAAATTTAAACCTCAGAAATGTGCAACTAGTTATTTAAACTTTGAGCTTCTGCCCACTCTCCTCCATTTATTGTGTACAGCTGAATGTTCGGTCCAGGTAAACTAGGAGTGTGGTTACTAAACGGTGGCAATAGACCTAGTAAAATGGAGTTAAAAAATCGAACTAACTGCAAGGTCAGTCAACTGGAATCCCATGCCTAGAACCTCTGAATTCTACTGCCCTTCAAGTTTGATGGCACAGTATTCTAATTGTGCACCAGAAGAAATGATTACAGTAACAGTATAACAGAAACAACACCGAACTAGGAGGCAGAACTGAATTCTTGTCCTACTTCTGTCACCAACTCTTCCAGCTTTGAGCAAATCACAACCTCTCTGAGGACTAAAAGATATGTAAGAACTCTGACAGCTCTGAGTCTATTATCCATGATGAGCTAATAGTTCGGTATGGCAGTACTTCTATTGATGAAAACTGTATGTCTGGGGATTTCCTTTAACAACTGGAAACTCTTAACTAAAGGGGAAATAATCATCATAGCTGTGATTAATTGAGTCCCAAATGATTCTTATTATCAAGAATGTTTAAGAAACATTCTTCTCAGACATCAGAATATTGGTGGCGGATGGGGACAGTAAACTAATGTATAATATACTATTAAATATTAATTTTAGTTATGCTCACAGGTATATAGCCCTAAGAGTACTATATTAAAGGAAATGAGTTCAGGGTTAATGTTGGGAGGTAAAGCAAGTAGATGTGAAAGTTGACCTTAGTAGGAGAAATAGGAAGGAGTTTGCCAGTCCTCAAAAAGGCCATGGAACAGTTCAGAGTGAAGCTCATCTGCTTCCCCAGCCAACTCTAGAATTGAGTCTGTACTGTGTCAGTCTCTGCTTGTCTTCTCTAAGGATCAGTGTGCTATTATCCAGAGGAGAGAAAGAAACTGTGATTGTTATAGCATGGATAGCATGGAAATGGTATAGCAGAGTGCTAAGAGCTCTTGCTTGAATCAAGACCTGAATTTAAACACTAGCTTTAGCATTTAACTATTTAAGTGATGAACAAAATTACACTTTTTTTTAAGCCTTAGTTTCTTCACTCATAAAAGGAAATAACTATAATAATACTGTTCTCATAGGGCATTATGGGAATTCAATGATATTAGACATGAAATGCTTAGCAGTCCCTGCAACAAGTAAACATTTGAAAAATTTTAGCCATTTTTATATTTGTAGGTAAACCAGAATTGAAAACTTTTAGTTTGATGACGAACAGATAGCAGCATTAGGTATAGTATATCAACCTTTTCCCTATTGTTAATGCCTGTTGGAGCCAGATGGGGAATAAAATGGCAAAAGAGTTTACCTGTTCTAAATAGTAAGTAGAATCTTTTGAAAAGCAAAAGTCATACAATACCAGGCCTGTGAAAACAAAAAGTGATACAGTTGTAGACAGGGGCAGGGAAACCTAGATACCCATGTCAAAATAATCTCTTAGGCCATATTACCATTTTGTTGTAGAAGGTGTCCTTGTTATTATGTTATTATTGAGCTCTGATGTTATGAAAACACTATTCAGGAAGAAGCTATAAAAATAATATAATCTAGGAAACTCCTGCTTCCAATTAAAAAGCTAATTAAAACATTCAAGTTAGATGGCTGTATATCCTATTAAATAAATATCTAATTATTAAATGTTTAATGGAAGCCAATTGGTTGCATAACCTTATACTAAGTGCCCAGAAGAATGACATTATCTTAAAAAGAAAGCTCTTACTGCTGAGTACTATTCCATCATTTATATATACCACATCTTCTTTATCCATTCATCCATTGATAAACACTTAGGTTGTTTCCCTATCTAGGCTATTGTAAATAATGCTGCAGTAAACATGGAGGTGCATATATCTTTTCAAGTTAGTGTTTTCATTTTCTCTGGATCAATACCCAGAAGTGGAAGTTCATGTGGTAGTTCTATTTTTTAGCTTTTCGAGAAACCTCCATATTGTTTTCCATAGTGGCTGTGCTAATTTACATTCCCACCAATAGTGCACAGGGTTCCCTTTTTTCCACATTCTTGCCAACATTTTTTATTTCTTATCTTTTTGATAATAGCCATTCTAAGTTATGAGGTGATATCTCACTGTGGTTTTGGTTTGCATTTCCCTGATGGTTAGCAATGTTAAACATCTTTTCATGTACCTGTGAGCCATCTGTATGTGTTTAGAAAAAGGTCTGTTCAGATCTTTGCTCATTTTTAATTACTTTTTTCATTGCTATTGAGTTGTATAAGTTCTTTATATATTTTGGACATTAGCCCTTATCAGATATGTGATATGCAAATATTTTCTCCCATTCGATAGGTTGCCTTTTTATTTCGTTGATGGTTTCCTTTGATGAGTAGAAGCTTTTTCATTTGATGTAGTCCCACCTGTTTATTTTCGCTTTTGTTGTTTTTGCTTTTGGTGTCAAATTCAAACAATCATAATCGAGACCTAACTCGAGGAACATATTGCTCATGTTTTTTTCTAAGAGTTTTATGGTTTCAGGTCTTACATTCAAGTTTTTAATACATTTTGAGTTAATTTTTGTATACAGTCTAAGAGAATGGTCCACTTGCATTCTTTTGCATGTGGCTGTCCAATTTTCCCAACATTATTTACTGAAAAGACTGTCCTTTCCCTATTGTATATTCTTGGCTCTTTTGTCATAAATTGATTGACCATAAATTTATGGGTTTTTTTTCTGGGCTCTCTATTCTGTTCCATTGATTTATGTGTCTGTTCTATGTGCAAGTACCATACTGTTTTATATTATAGCTTTGTAATATAGCTTGAAATCAGAGAGTATTTTGCCTTAATGCAATTATAAATGGAATTGTTTCCTTAATATCTCTTTTTGTTAATTCGTTACTAGTGTATAGAAATGTAACAGATTTTTGTGTATTGATTCTGATCCTGCAACTTTACTCAATTTGTTTATTAGTTCTAACAGTTTTTTGATGGAGTGTTTAGGGTTTTCTATATATAATATTATGTCATCTGCAATAGTGACAGTTTTATTTTTCACTTTCTAATTTGAATGCCCTTTATTTCTTATTCTTGCCTAATTGCTGTGGCAAGGACTTTCAATACTATGCTGAAGATAAGTGGTGAGAATGAGTATCCTTGTTTTATTTCTTATCTTAGAGAAAAAGATTTCAGCTTTTCATTATTGAGTATGATGTTAACTGTGGGCTTGTCATATGTGGCCTTTATTGTATTGAGATACATTCTCTCTATACCTGCTTTGTTGAGAATAGTTTTAAATATTACTTTTTATTTTTCAATTATAGTTGACATATGATATTATGTTAGTTACAGGTATACAACATAGTGATT
>NW_011888802.1:124787-127585 GCF_000151845.1 Pteropus vampyrus | reverse complement strand
GAGAAACCTCCATATTGTTTTCCATAGTGGCTGTGCTAATTTACATTCCCACCAATAGTGCACAGGGTTCCCTTTTTTCCACATTCTTGCCAACATTTTTTATTTCTTATCTTTTTGATAATAGCCATTCTAAGTTATGAGGTGATATCTCACTGTGGTTTTGGTTTGCATTTCCCTGATGGTTAGCAATGTTAAACATCTTTTCATGTACCTGTGAGCCATCTGTATGTGTTTAGAAAAAGGTCTGTTCAGATCTTTGCTCATTTTTAATTACTTTTTTCATTGCTATTGAGTTGTATAAGTTCTTTATATATTTTGGACATTAGCCCTTATCAGATATGTGATATGCAAATATTTTCTCCCATTCGATAGGTTGCCTTTTTATTTCGTTGATGGTTTCCTTTGATGAGTAGAAGCTTTTTCATTTGATGTAGTCCCACCTGTTTATTTTCGCTTTTGTTGTTTTTGCTTTTGGTGTCAAATTCAAACAATCATAATCGAGACCTAACTCGAGGAACATATTGCTCATGTTTTTTTCTAAGAGTTTTATGGTTTCAGGTCTTACATTCAAGTTTTTAATACATTTTGAGTTAATTTTTGTATACAGTCTAAGAGAATGGTCCACTTGCATTCTTTTGCATGTGGCTGTCCAATTTTCCCAACATTATTTACTGAAAAGACTGTCCTTTCCCTATTGTATATTCTTGGCTCTTTTGTCATAAATTGATTGACCATAAATTTATGGGTTTTTTTTCTGGGCTCTCTATTCTGTTCCATTGATTTATGTGTCTGTTCTATGTGCAAGTACCATACTGTTTTATATTATAGCTTTGTAATATAGCTTGAAATCAGAGAGTATTTTGCCTTAATGCAATTATAAATGGAATTGTTTCCTTAATATCTCTTTTTGTTAATTCGTTACTAGTGTATAGAAATGTAACAGATTTTTGTGTATTGATTCTGATCCTGCAACTTTACTCAATTTGTTTATTAGTTCTAACAGTTTTTTGATGGAGTGTTTAGGGTTTTCTATATATAATATTATGTCATCTGCAATAGTGACAGTTTTATTTTTCACTTTCTAATTTGAATGCCCTTTATTTCTTATTCTTGCCTAATTGCTGTGGCAAGGACTTTCAATACTATGCTGAAGATAAGTGGTGAGAATGAGTATCCTTGTTTTATTTCTTATCTTAGAGAAAAAGATTTCAGCTTTTCATTATTGAGTATGATGTTAACTGTGGGCTTGTCATATGTGGCCTTTATTGTATTGAGATACATTCTCTCTATACCTGCTTTGTTGAGAATAGTTTTAAATATTACTTTTTATTTTTCAATTATAGTTGACATATGATATTATGTTAGTTACAGGTATACAACATAGTGATTCGACATTTACAATAACTTATGAAGTGATCACACCAATAAATCTAGTACCCACCTGACACCATACATACTTATTACAATATTATTGACTATATTCCTTTTGCTATAATTTATATCTCCATGACTATTTTGCAACTACCAATTTGTACTTCTTAATCCTTTTCCCTTTTGCACCTACTCCTCCAATCTCCTCCCATCTGGCAACCATCAAAACATTCTCTGTATTTATGAGTTTGTTTCTGCTTTGTTTGTTTGTTTATTTTATTCTTTAGATTCCACATGTAAGTAAAATCATATAACATTTGTCAGTTTCTGCCTGACTTACTCCATTCAGCACAATACCCTCTGGGTCCATTTATGTTGTTATAGATGGCAAGGTTTCATTCTGTTTTTATGGCTGAAAAATATTCTATTGTATATACATATCATTTCTTCTTTATCCACTTATCCATTAATGGACACTCAGATTGCCTCCATATCTTGACTGTTGTAAATAATGCTGCAATGAATGTATGGATTCACATGTCCTTTCAAAGTAGTGCTTTGGGTTTCTTCATATAACTACCCAGAAGTGGGATAACTGGGTCCTTCTCTGTCTTTTGTTATAGTCTATTTTGTCTGGTATAAGTATTTCCACCCCAGTTTTTTTTGTTTGTTTGTTTCCATTTTTATGAAACATTTCTTTCTATCCCTTTGCTTTCATTCTGTGTCTTTTAATCTGAAGTAATCTCTTGTAGGCGGCATATGTAAGGGTCTTGTTTTCTTATTCATTCAGCCACCCCGTCTTTTGATTGGAGCGGCTAATCCACTTACATTCAAAGTAATCGTTGATAGATATGTAGTTATTGCCATTTTGTTATTCATAATTTTATCTTTTTTTTTTTCCTTTTTCTTCTTAAAGAAGTTCCTCCAACATGTCCTGTAATATTGGTTTGGTGTTGATGAACTTCTTTAGCTTTTTCTTGTCTGGGAAGTTTTTTATCTGTCCTTCAATTCTAAATGATAGCTTTGCTGGGTAGAGTAATACAGGTTGTAGGCCCTTGCTCCTTGTATGTGTTGTGTGTGTTCCCTTGTTGTAGCTGAGCCTTGGCTGCTGTTTGCACATCAATGAGAGGTATTGACTCTTGAGCTGATTGGTTGTGAGGACTGGCTGGGACTACAGTGGAGGAGCTATTGTGCGGGGGCTGACCCTACAAAACAGGATTCACTTTAGCAGGGCTCTAGTGCCTTCTCAGTCTGTCCTTTGGGTGTATCATTCTTGAATGTGGCCTCAGGTGGTGCTCCGGCTTAGAAAAAGCTAGGGGCTACTTGGCAGGGGCCACCAAGCAATCCACAGTTGGCCACCACCCACACTGGGCTTGGATGTGCCTCAAGAGGACAAACCATGAACCGAGCCCAGCTGCTGCTAGTGC
>NW_011888802.1:119067-123484 GCF_000151845.1 Pteropus vampyrus | reverse complement strand
ATATATTGTTGAATTTGGTTTACTAATAATTTGTTGAGGATTTCTTTATATATGTTTATCAGAAATATTGAACTATAATTTTCTTGTGCCATCCTTATCTGGTTTTGGTATTTATTAGTATTTTTAAATGTTCCTTTTTATTTGGAGGACTTTAGGTACAAGGATTCTATGGTGGGAGTTGACATGGTAAGTCAGTGCTGTCCAAGTCATCCCACCAAGAGGAACAGAGGAACTAGACAAAGCAATTTCCAGAGAATGTGAAAATGGCATGTTTTATTATGTAAATAAATTTTTTTCTGTATTGGCCCACACTACTTATGATCAGGTATCTGCTACTTATACTAGAGGGCAAGACTACAAAAAACAATGTACATTCTATTTGTTTCTGAGAACCAAAAGTAGATAACGGTTACAGATGATTTAATTACAGGCTGTCCCTGCTTTGCCTTCTCTCAGCAGATATCAGGGTCTGTGGCTCTGCCCCACAGCAATGTCCCAGACACTCCATGGAAGACTTACTAAGAAAGAAACTCAGACTCAGGGATTGGGTTTCTTTCTTAGCCACTGATTGACACTGTGCTCAATATACTGAGAAATCAAATAAAATAGGCTGGTGGACATTTTCTGATTAATTGTCTCCTCCTTGTGCTCTGTTTACCTCTTTGACCATGTTTAAATAATTACTTTCTTCTCTGAAGTGCATTCTCAGTGAGATTATTGTCCTTGCACATCCAAAGTTCTGTCTCAAATTGTGTGTGTGTGCGTATATGACTTATTCACAGACTTCATTAAAACTCAGTTGTCAAGAGACAGTGTGACACAGTAGGTTGCATCCTGGAGCAGGAACCATGGGACCTGGACTCTGCTGCTAAATATGGTTCTTACTGGCTGAGAGGCCTAGAGTGACCTTTTTTCCTTAGTGCTACATTTGAAAAATAGAGTTAATAATGGATGTTTTACAGGAATATTTCATTTAACATATGAAATATTCACAAAAACTAAAAAACCATGTATCAAGGTAAAATGCAATTATCTCTGGCTTTTATTTATCTTGTGCTTATATATGTGCCAGATACTTTATTTTAAGTATATTAAAACTTTAACTATTTATATCAACTCCTTTAAATAAATGCTATTAAACTTCATTTTATGGATGAAAAAATGAAGCACAGAGAGGTTAAGTAACTTGCTGAAAGTCACACAGCAGTGGTGTAGATTTAAAGCCTGTGCTTTTTACCATGATGCTATATTCCCTCCTTTACAGTGCCCCGGGCATAGCAGGCCCTCAAAAAGGAGAGGGGGATAATTAATTAAGCATGGTAAATTACATAGAGTGATAGGTACTTATTAAAAATATTTTAATACTGTGCTTTGACATATCCAGCATCTTTAGTTATTAAAATAAGGCCACCTGTTTTCTAATTGAAACTGTCTGAATGTTAATAGTTTTTTCATATTTATTTTCAAAGTGATTTATGAATGGCAGGCATCTATGAGCTTTCCATGGATATTTTTTGTAACTGCCTTCCAAATAGTCATTCATTTAGGATAAACAAAAATGTCATTCAAGCAGTCATGAATGCTGATAATATTTTAAAATCTGAATTTATTAGAAAGTTATTTCATTTGTTATCTAAAAGTTTATTCATGTCTAATGTAAAAATCTTTATTTTTAAGTTATGAATTTGTTTTGAAACCTTTCCCATTTAGGCGAGAGAACACTTTGATTTTTTTATCTAGTCCCAGTTTAAACATTATAATCTCCCTCCTACCCCCCAAAAAGTCTTTTAGACCTGTTTCTTCCCATATTCTTGGTTGTGGTTGGTGCACATGAATACTCACAAAACAGGCCAACTCACCAAGTATAGCAACTTAAGACTGCCCAGCCACCCCCACATCTGCTCCTTTGGCACTAGTGGTAATTCACATGGCCCATGACTTTTCCTATTCTGTTTTAATCTTCTTAAGAACACATTTCAGATGCCCCAAGTCGGAAACTTTTCTTTTGTCTTATTTCATAGAATGCCTCTGGAGTGTTCAACTTGTCAAAACAGGCTTTTGCATTTTCTTATCACCGAGTGTATAAAGTTGGACAGCTTATAGGACACAAAATATATAGATTCTGTTTAAGGCTCAGTTGTGTTTATACCCACTAGCACCTGGTGGCATTAGATGGGAGAAGATAGTGAGGGATAGTCTGTAATCTCCATCCGCCTCTCTCTCTACAATCTTTGATATGTATAGTTAATGCTTTTATATGCGGTAAAAAAGTGTGATACAAAAATAGCTTGGAGCCCTCCCTTTCAGAAATTGTGGAGCAGCCACAGTGTTTAGGAGACCTGAAATCCCAGACTCTCTTTTTCTGATTCTTTTATTCCTGGTCAGACAACTCCCCCCTTAATATTATATGTGGAAAGCTAGAGGCATTTTGTGAATGTCCTCATTTTCTTCTCCTTCTTCCCCTCCTCCTCCTTCTTTTTTAGCATTTAAAGTTTGGCCTTATTAAATGGGAGGAAAGTCTCCTAATTTAACCTCTATTTTCATAAATTTTCTCTCTCCTATTTTATCCCCATGAAATACTTTTTCCCATGGTTTTGTTGCTAAAAATTCTGTGTGATAATGAAAGCTGTTTACCAATTTGAATTTTTGTTTAAAGAAGAGGTAGTTTACATGCTGTGTAAAATGTTAACAGTTAACTTTAGAGAAATAGGAGACATTTAAAAATATATGAAGTTTCTTTGGGTAGAAGATGTTTGTTTCTGCCTAGTATAATGAGAATTTACCAACCACTTTACTTTTCATACCCCTTTGGCAAGCAATCCAAACCATGTTCCTTTAGTTTTCCTTTAAAAACATCTCCTCAAACATGTTGTTCTCACATTAGGAGCATAATGAAACCTCTCACATTGCATTTATTGCAAAGTAAACCTTAAAATATGTAAAAATCGCTATAATTCTGGGGCCAACTTACTATAATAAAGATTTTATGACAATAATGAAAACTTTTTTCTTCCTAAGAAAATAACACTCTGCACATTATTCAGGGGTGGGGCATGGGAAATGGGTCCTGAGGTTATCTCTGGTTCCCTGACATCTATAATTTCTTTTCTGACAAGTTCGTTTGTAATGTACAATGCACACGGATAAGCTATCGATCACGTGAACATCTGAAGGAAGACCAAAAATAAAAAGAACCCATTGAATGAAAGATCATTAATCTTTTATATCAAGGTTTCAAAGCATATACAAAGCATATTTTGGTCTTGCTCACTGAATGGTACATTGAGAATACCTGGTCTTTGGGAGACAAGGAAGCATTAAGCCCAAGTTTCCAAAAACAAAATAAAATAGAATATCATAAACTCAGCAAACAAATATTCAGATTCAACAGGGTGTGTATAATGAACTATGTTATTTCTAAAAGTAACTCAGCTATCTTATTTTTATTCTGTAGAGGAATTGCACTAAACTCCCATTGACTATCCAAGGCCCACTGAACTACTTGCCTATATAAGAACAACTGGGATATTCAGAATAGAAAATAGTTTAATTAAATATATTTGCCATGTCCGTCTTATCACAAAATGAACAGTGGTAAGTCCATATGTGATAAATTCATGCTCATCTCCCATACGAATTTTAACTGAAACAAAATAAAAGAAATTGGAATGTTAAAACCACTCTCAAGGCAAGATATACGCCTTCTTGACCAGAAATGGAAAAGAAATATGAAGCAGTAGGTGGGGTTTGTTTGTTCCAGAACTGGAAGTAGGTGTAGACTACTGGTAGGTTTGATTCTAATGAGTAATAAAAACTAAAAAATGCCACATACAAGATGGGACTGTGCCATAACTCAGAGTCTAAAACTAGGGGGTTGCAGTGGGACTCTTCTTAATGGAAACTCAAAACAGGCACTCACCATTTACGTGAGCCAATGGTTAGAGCTTTCACAGTACTGCATAAAGAAGGGGACAAGGTGAAGTAAATAGACCCTAGAAACCAGGGTAGAGAACATGCTTACCACAAGCTTGGCATCTGGATTTGCGCTATTTATAGTCTCACTGTGGGTAGAGGCCCTAAGGTACACCACAGAACATGAAGACTTCCAGTCACAATGAACCTGGAAACCTATATTCCAAAATTCATGAAGAAAACAATTTAGGAACAACAGCCATGAGATGAATTCAATCTAATAAAACGAAAATATAATAGAGCACTACGAAAATCATTTTGAAGTATACATGTTAAGGATCATCAAAGATATATAAGACAGCATGAATCTACTGGACAAAAAGAAAAAATATAGAATAAGAACAAAGAGAATAGAAAATAAAAAAATAGTGAAGTAAAAATACTAGAAATAAATAATATAGTAATTGAAATTTTAAAAGTTAGAAAAAATATTTTATTATAATAT
>NW_011888802.1:101843-117742 GCF_000151845.1 Pteropus vampyrus | reverse complement strand
TATAAGAAGTTTCTTGATGATAGTCTAAAATATTTCTATGTTTTATTAGCTATTACAGATTTAATCTGGTTTTTACTTTTCAAAAATGCATCATTTTGCTCTGGAAGTGATGAATGGTATGTATATTAAGAATGAAACGAAACCAAGTTCATGCTTTACTGACTTAACCCTTGAATATTTGCAATTATTCCTTCATAGATTATTCATAAAATTAAATATCCCTACCCTGTTGCCAGGATAAAGCAATTGAAAAAGAATATTGAACCACTTAAATTTAGAGGATCAATGTATTTAGGGAAAAAAATATTTCCTATTGTCCATTTATTAATATTATTTTTCTATTCAAAGTCAGTGAATATTATGTTCTAGGTATGTAGATTATATATGTGAAATAATAGAAAATACAAATATTGGTCTCTGCCCCCAGTTCCTGGCACAGAGCTCCTAAAACACTTATAATTTTCTTAGTAAGATGCTTCCATCTTTTGTTCTAATATTTGGTCATCAAGCTCCTAAATCCCTTGTAATTTCCAGGGTGATAGGAGTGTCTTTTATTTGAATGAGATGACTCTTAGTGGGCTCTTGGGTAGGGGCTGGTCACCAGAAAGACCGAGTCATGATTAGAAGCTTGGAACTTTCAGCCTCAGTTCCATCAGGAGTTGGAAATTGAGTTAATGATAACTGCAGTGAAAGAAAACAAAACAGGATAATAAGCAGAATTTTAAGAAAAGTATTATATATAGGGTAGTTTAGGAGTCCTTTCTGATCAAAGGATATTTTAAACAAAGACTTGAAGGAAGTGAGGGAGCCAGCCATGTGGATATCTGAGGAAAAGTCATCCCAGATAGTATGAATAGAAAGTGCAAAGGTCCTGGATGTTTGACACATTTGAGGAAAAGCAAAGAGTCATTGTAGCCAAGAAGGATGAGTTAAGGGTGGCAGGGTAGAAGATGAGATTGGGTAGATAATGGGAACTAGGTGGAATGGAATGGCTGGGTAGATAAGCCCTGACAGGCCATTGTAAGAACATTGCCTTTTATACTGAGTTAGATGAGAATCTATTGATGAGCCAAATACAATTATTAAGGACAGTCTATAGGGAACTATCAGAATGAAACCAGATCATCAGCTATTTAAACACTCTTGGGTATACATTCAGTATTTTAGATGTAAATTTACAATTATATTTATTGACTATAAAAAACTAAAAAAGTCTTTCTACAACACAAATGTAACTTTCATAACAACAAACTATAATATTTTTTCCAAATGATGACAAGAAAATGTTGAACAAAATTCTTAATTTAGGGTAGCCAGCCTATTAAAGCCACCAAATATTTCTTTCCCAAAGGAGCACAAGAAAGATAAAAGCTAAACAAAAACAATCATGATGAAAATACTGATGAAAAGTAAAATTTTAGTAATATAGTACATCTGTATATTACCTCATGTGAGACGAGGTCACATAAATTGAGAATAAAGCAGATGGCCACAGCGATCTGCACTGATTATACACTAAGACTTAGCTAGCCAGGCAGCAAAGAATCTGAATTACACACAATGTAGACTTGCATACAAATTATGTCATAACAGAAAAATGGTACTTTTTAATTAAAAATATAAGCTATTTCTTAACATATTTCTCAGACATTTCAAATTCTGAGAAAATTGAATGGATCCAATTCAAAACCAAGTACTGGGAGAATCTACTATTAAATAATTCTTTAATCGATTTGTTCCTTCTCATCCACTTCCTCATATATTCTGTTTCAACAGTCTCTCTTCCCAACTCCCTAGTCCCCAGCACTACTCTAGAATAGGCTCAGAGGTCGTGAAATGTAGTGGTTAGGAGCTAAAGAGCTTAGTCTAAACTGCCCTGGTTTGAATCTCTGCTTTGCCACTTACTAGATGAGTGATCTTGGACAAGTTCCTTAACTCATTTATTTGTAAAATGTGAATAATAATAGTATTTCATTTACAGTATCATTTGATAATGTATTTAAAACAAACACACAGATAATTTGATGATGCTGATGATTGTAAAAAGGATCTTCTGATCCTGCCTCTTTCATTCTTAAAAAAAGTGCTTCAAAGTTTTATCACTGGGAGATGCAGAACAAATCCCATAGCATGCAGGGTCCCTCATAATTGATTGGTATCTTCTTTTCGAGCCTCAACTTCTATTCTTTTCCTATTCACCACATATTCCAGCCATACTGCACTGCTATTCTGGTACCTCATCACACCATACCTCCTTTGTACATACCATTGCCTTCAATTCGAATACTTTCTCCCCACTCTGACTTTCCCAAATGGCAAAACTAGCATTAAAAATTTAGCTCAATAATAGTATCCCTTTTCATTAAAAAACTTTCCCTGAATAGATCTCTCTCGATCTCTCTCTCTCTCTCTCTCTCTTTCCCTCCCCACCTTTCTCTCTTTCTTTTCTGGTTCCCATGGATTTTTGTACATCTAAATTTTTACATTTAATTAATTCAATGTTAACTCTAGGCATATACTACACTCTTGATTATTGTTTGTTGAATGAATTTAGGCTTCAAACATGAGAGTGTGTGTGTGTACATGTGTTTTCCTCGAAGGGAAGTTGTTATTACAAACTGCTATTAGAACTCTGAGCAATTTAAAAAATGTTTTTAATTTCACTAATCATTTTGATACCTATGGTGATGGAAATGATAAAACAATAACAACACACATATTTATTCTATGAACCTTGAGAAATAATTCGCTTAATAACAGTCATGGTTAAGACAATGACTATTGCTCAAATAAAAGTTGGTAAAAAAAATTCTTAAACATTGCTATGATTTTGATGAGAGTCATAAAAATAAAGTATAAATTGTCTGAATGACAGAATTATTTGCACGATTAAATGTTATAGCCACGAATACTTTTTTACTATTAGTTTTAGCAGTTACTTAGACTGTAAAGAACAAGCTTGATGTATTGTTCTGTATATAACATCAACTTGTAGTCTCCAAATGTATTCTGAAAGTATAAAAATCAGAGCAAATTTATAATATAGAATTGTTTTTTCTTTCTTCAGAATAATGAAATTCAGGAGTTGTCTTTTAAAAAATGTGCATGCTGTAAGAACTTATGTAGAAAATAAATTCAATTTTAACTGTTTTGCTGGCTATTTTTAAAGTTTCATGAAAGAATATATACTCGAAATAACAATTCCTTGAAACTTTCAGTATGCTAGCTTGATTTAGTCACATTAAAATTTTGGGCACATGATGCCTGGAATTTTTATATCCTATACCTGTGCAAAGGCTAACTAATACAGTGTTCAATGGTAAAATAAGCTCTAGTGTTTAAGTTATGTAATGCAGGAATTTTTAGAATTTATTAGCCACACTTAGCATAAGATAGTGAGATTCTTGATCATCAGAGATATTCAAAAGCGTAGGAAAATATCTGAATACAGTTGTGCGGGAAGACATACAGAATTCTGCTCTCTGCTTCCATGGCCTGCCTGAAAGTGAGTTTATCCAGCCATGGCTGCAGTTGGAAAGCAATTAAATTTCCCTTCTTCAAGGCTGAGTGAGTTGTGGGTGGGCTATTGACGTCATTGGAGGTAGCTCCTGGTTCTGGCAGCTCCTTTTGCTATGCTTAAATCTCAAAAAAACTGGAGAGAACAGTATCCTAGCAGAGTGGACCTCAATCCTAACCCCCCTCCTCAAACTTTCTCTGCATCTGCAATGCACATCAAATATAAAATGGGGCAATGGGGAACTGCAATTCACTAAAATAGAACTGTGTCTTTTAGTCAATATTATTGAACATATTCTATTCCGTGTATTGAGAAATTATAAGTATAGAGATGCTATCCTGGTAGCATAGGGGCAGACAAGAAACTGAAAATGAGTGTTCTTACCAATTCTCATTAATGCTTATTCCTCATCTGAAATATGCCAATTATATTGTGCTTATGTTGACACTTCCGCTTCTATACAGTGATTTATATGTTGATCTTCAATTGAATTAATTTTAGCCAGCTTAAAAATTTTAGCTACACACATGTACATATAAACATTATATGGGAGAAAAAAAGAAGAGACAGATCTTTTGTGTTTGTAAATGACGATATTGACCATAAAGAAAATGTCTATTTTTTTTTCAAGCAAGGCTGGTCATTTATTTCAGTAACACCTCTGCATTGATTAAAATAGCTCCTTTGAATCAAAGAAAATGTTTGAATTTCACAAATACATTTCAATTTCATAGCCACTCATTTAACAATAGGTATCAGGACTCTATTCAAAGTTCTCTTTGAATAATCAAAATACAAGTAACAGATATATAGTTGCTACGGGGTGAAGGTATGCATAAAACCCCTCTTTTCTTTCAATATTTTAGGTAAGTGTTTTAGAAAATGTCTTTTTTCGAATGAGAAGGCAATCACAAATACCATCTACACATAAACATCTGCCTTTGTACACAGTTTACAAAGTAAAATCTATTCATAGTCCTCAGATAAACAAGATTTCTTCCTATACAGTTTTGTCAACATTTCTTGGAACTCACAGTGTGTCATCATCGAAATTCTCTATATGTTCAGCCTGTCTTCCGAACGTTTCCCTTCACCTTCCTGCTCTGAGGGAAACCTGGCTTTCACTTCTCCCCTCACTGCCCTCCCGAGTAGGTCTTTTCTCTCCCCCAATCTCCTTGTCTTTGGATCTGGAGATGATTATGAGTACTTCTTCCTCCTCATTGTCGTTTCCAGATGCTTGCCCTTCCTTACTTCCTAAAAAAGCCTAATGTTTGAAGCTCTTATCATCATATTAGATTTGTCACTGTGCTTTTGATAAACATGTTTACAAATCCCTGGGCTCTTCCTATCATCCCTTAAAAGTTTTATTTAGCAGATCACTATCACTATCCTGTATGATTGTCATCATTCTTTGTGATTTCAATATTTACGCATTTACCATTTTAAAAGACTGTCAAAATGTTTTCCAACATGGTTGTATTCCTGTTTCTCTACATCCTTGCAAATAGGCTTGAGTTTTTTTTTTTTGTTTTATGGTTTTTTTTTTACTCATTCTTATAAGTGTGCGGTGGTATGTCGTTGTGGTTTTTAGTTGCATTTTTATTATCATCTGTATACCTTCTTTAGTAAAGTGTCTATTCAAATATTTTAACCATTCTTTAAAAATGAGTAGTTTGTTCTTTTAAAATTCAATTAGAATTATTTTTATATCCTGTATACAAGTCCTTATCAGATATATGACTTGCAAATATTTTCTCTCAGTTTGTGGCTTGTCTTTTCATTCTCTTCATGATGTCTCTTAATGATTACAACTTTTTAATATTAAGTCTAGTTTATCAGTTTATTCTTTTATAGATTGAGCTTCAGCTGTTGCAGCTAAGACATTTTTGCTTATCCCAGGTTCACAAAGGTTTCCTCTTATGTTTCCTTCTAATAGTTTTATAGTTTTATACTTTATATTTAGTTTATTATACATTGTAAGCTAAGTTTTGTATATGGTGTGAGTTATGTTGAAAAGACTATCCTTTCTCCACTGAATTGCCTTTGCACCTTTGTCCAAATCCATTTCCATATATGTGCAGTTCTATTTATGGATTCTATGTTATATGTACTGATCTATTTTCTATTTTGATACCATGCTGTCCTGATTTGTGTAGACTTATAAGTCTTGAAATCGGTTAGTGTTAATCCTTCAACACTTTGTTTTTATTTTCAGTTATTTAGGCTATTCTAAATCCTTTGTATTTCTATATTTTCAAGTCATTTTGTCAATTTCTACAAGATCGCTTGTGAGGAATTTTATTTGGATTGTATTCAATCTAGATATCAGTTTAGGGAGAATTAACATCTTAACAGTATTCAGTTTCTGATTCATGAACATGATGTAGCTGTACATTATTTTGCAATTATCGATATGGTTAGGTTCAAATCTTTCATCCTGCTAAGTATTTTTTGTCTCATTCTGTTCTTCGTTCACTTTTCTCTCTTTTTCTACCTTCTTTTCTATCAAACATTTTTAATGATTTTACTTTATCTTCTCTTGGTTTGTTTCATTAGTGGTTTCTTTACGGCTAGTAGTATACAGTTTTAAGTTTTGCAGTTTATCTCTAAGTGATATTATGCCGAACATATAAGAAACATACAATAGTCTAGTCTGTTTTTCCCTTACTGACCTTGTGCTTTTTATATGTGATGTACGGTCCATATAACATTGTTATTAGTTTTGTTTAATCTGTCAATTATCTTTTAAAGAGATTTAAATAAAAAATAGGTTATATATTTACCTACATAGTCACCATTTTCCAGTGCTTTTCTCTTCTTGTAGATCTACAGACACTTGTGGTAAGGTTTTTCTTAAGAGCTCCTTTTAATATTTCTTATAGTGAAGCTATGTTGAAAATTAGTTCCTTCAGCTTTTTATATCTGAAAAAGTCTTTTCTGTATCTTAATTTTTGAAAGATATTTTCATTTGGCATTTAGAATTCTAAGCTGACAATTTTTTTTTTCTTCGAGTATTTTAAACTGTTGCTCCAATGTCTTCTCATTTACATGTTTCTGACTATAATCTGCACTCTTGCTTATCTTTGTTCGTCTACATATAATGTTTTATTTTTTCTCTGCCTACCTTCAAGTTTCTTCTGTATTACTGATTTTGAACAATTTTATTATGATGTGCATTGGTGTAGTTTTCTTTATGTTTCTTATACCTTGTGTTCATTGAGCTACTTGGAACTGTGAATTGATAATTATCATCAAGTTTGGGAAAGTTTTGGCCATTATTTCCTTAAATATTTGTTCTGTCTCTTGCTCTATCCTCTTAAGGGACTCCAATTATATATCTATTAATTCACTTAGTGAGTCCTACAGCTCACTAAGGTTCTGTTCTTTTTTTTTTAATTCTCTCTTCTCTTTGGCTTTTATTCTGGATAGTTTATATTGCCATGTCTTCGAGTTTACTTATTTTCTTTTATAATGTCTAATCATGATCAATCCCATCCAATGTATTTTTTTATTGAACACATTGCAAGTTTCATCTCTAAAAGTTTGATTTAGGTCCTTTTTATGCCTCTAACTTTTTAACATATAGAATATAATTGTTGTAAAGGTCTTGCTTGCTAATTCTAACCAATTCGTCAGTTCTGGGTTGCTTTCCACTGATTGATTTATCTTCTTATCATGTGTAGAATTTTTCTGCCTCTTTACATGCTTGGCAAATTTTTTTGCATGGTAAATTTTTATTTGATTCAAGGCAGTTTTAAATTTTGCTTTATTGAATGCTGGGTATTTTGTATTCCTATACATATTTTTTGATCTCTATTTGGGAAACAGGTTACTTGAAAAGTTTGATCATTTTGGACTCATTTTAAAGTTGTGTTGGGTAGAGCTGAAGCAGTGCTCAGTCTGGGGCTATTTATTCCACACTACTAAGGCAAGATTCTTCTCTATACTTTACCAAATGCCCTGTGAAACTTGAGATTTTCCAGTTCGTCTGGTGGGACAGACACTATTCTCACTCTATCGGCAACAGACACTATCATTTCTAATCCTTCTGGATGGTTTAATAGCTCCAACCTCCAGTAGCATGCACAGGCTAACAGGAACTCTGCTGAATATTCAAGGGGAACCCACTGCAAATCTCCAGAGTTCCCCAGCCGTGCAGCTCTCTACTTTCAGTAATCTGTCCTGCATTGTCTACTTACCTTAGTCTGCCAGGACTATCAGTTCTATAGTCTCAACTCAGGGATACTATTGGGTTCTTTCTGAGTTCCCTCTTCCTGCACCATGGCTTAGAAACTCTGTCAACACAGTAACTCAGGAAGTTATAGGACAAACCTTATTTATTTCTTATTCTGCAGCTATCACTTCCCCGTGTATCTAATATCTAGCGTCTTAAAAACCATCGTTTCCTATATTTTGTTCATTTTTCAGTTGGTTCAGGTGAAAGGGTAAATATAGTCCCTGTTATTCCATTTTGGCTGAAAATGAAAGTCTAATATTCTCACTAGGTCTTTAATTTCAATTTTAACATTTTTTCTAGAATGTCTAGTGACTAATTTTTAAATATTTCTGGTTCTTTTTTCCATCATCTTTTCTTATTTCTTGATCAATTTAATATTTGCTCCTTAAACATTTTAAACACTCTAATTTTATATTCTACATCTAACAAATCAATTATATGATGTTACCAAAGTGCTAACTCCCTTTTAGCTGTTCTACTAGTCTCTGCTTTACAGTAGTTTCTTTCTTTATGTGTTTTGTAATTTTAAAATATTAATCGACTTAATATTTTAGGGAACTTTTAGACTTACAGAAAAATGATCAATAAATGCACAGAATTCCCATATACTTCCCTCTTCCTACCCACCCCTGCACAGTTTCCTCTGTTATTAGGATGATATATTAGTATGGTGCATCTATTATAATTGATAAAAACAGTTTTGAAACATTATTATTAACTAAAGTCCATAGTTTACATTAGTGTTCACTCTTTGTGTTATGCAGTTCTATGGGTTTTGATAAATGTACAATGCCGTGTATCCACCATTACAGTATTTTACAGAATAGTTTTACTACCCTAAAAATCTTCTGTGCGCTACCTATTCATCTCTTTCTTCCTCTCTCCTGCTGAACCTCTGACAATCACAGATCCTTTTACTGTCTCTATACTTTTGTCTTTTCCAGAATGTCATATTGTTTGAATCATACAGTAAGTAGGCTTTTCATACTGGCTTCTTTCATATACAGCATATTTTAAAGGTTTTTTAGTGTCTTTTCCTAGCTTGATAACTCATTTATTTTTGCTGCTGAATAATATCTCATTGTATGAATATATCACAGTTTGTTTATCCATACTTCCAAGTTTTGGCAATTATGAATAAAGTTGCTATAATCATCTATGTGCACATTTTGTGTAAACATGTAAGTTTCTAATTCATTTAGTAAATACTTAGAAGTGCAATTGCTGGATAACATGGCAAGTCTATGTTAACTTTTGTAAGAAACTGCCAAACTGTCTTCCAAAGTGGCTGTACCACTTTGTAGTCCCACTAATAATAAAAGAGAGGTCCTGATGCTCCACATTCTCAACAGCATTTGGTGTTGTCAGTGTTTAGATTCTCTCCAATCTAACAGGTGTGTAATTTTATCTTGTTTTAATTTGCAATTCACTAATAACTATGATATCAAGCATTTCTTCATAGCTTATTAGCCATGTGTTCCCACCCCCACTTTGGTGAGGGGGTCTGTTCAGGTATTTTCCCATTTTAAAAATGCATTGGTTGTTTTTCTTTTTTTAAAAAAAAATATTTTATTAATTTCAAGTATACAGTATATTGGTTGGACATTTTTATATTGTTTATAAAATGACCCCCCTGATTGCTCTTTCTCTCCTCTGGCTCTCTACCTAGCCATTACATTAATGCTAACTGCATTACCTAAGCTGTGCTCCCCATCCCTGTGACCATCTATCAATTACTAATTTGTACTTCTTTAACCCTTCACCCCATTCTCCCAGTCCCCCAATCCTTCTCTTCTCTGGCTGTCACCAGATTGTCCTCTATATTTATGAGTCAGTTTTTTATTAGTTTGTTCTTTTTGTTCCTTAGATTACATATATAAATGAAATTATATGGTATTTGTCTTTCTCTGTCTGACTTATTTCACTCAGCATAATAACCTATAGGTCTATCCATGTCATTACAAATGGTAGGATTTCATTTTTTTTTTTGGTGGCTGAGTAATATTCCATTATGGTTGTTTTTCTTATTGTTGAGTTTTAACAGTTCTTTGTATATTTTGGATACAAGTACTATTTTTTTAATTAAAACTTGGTGATTTACCTGTGAGGATGCTGTGAGGTCTGAGCTGAACATGTATCATTATTGACTGGAATTGTATTTGCTTCTGTTATACTCTGTAGAACACTATTGATCCTTGATCACTTAATTTCTTAGCTTGAAGTTATCTAGACATCTTTGTTGTAGGAAATTCAAATTCTACACGCAAGTGAGGGCGATCTGTGATTGCAGTTTCTTGGGAGAAAATTATTCCCCCCATCCTGAACTGAGGTTGATCCAGATAAATATTCCTGTCATTTCCCTGTCGTAGCAGAAGAGCTTTATGGTCTACCCATTCAGGTAGGATGTGACTCTTCAAGACCATTGGCTTTATGCTGGGATCTCAGTTCCAATGTCTCATCTTGCTTGGGCTCAAGGCCTTATTTCCTTATATCCTGAGCCCACTAAGCTATTAATACCCAAACCCCTGAGTGAGGTAAGTCAGCAAGGATGACTGCAGCCTCATGTTCAATTAGAGTTACCACTTTTGTTTTCAAAGCCTTCTTAGTTTTTTTGCCTCTGAGGATTCCTCCCAAAGGAACTCAGCTATAAAATTCAAAATGTAGTTTTGTTATGTTTATCCTTCATTTCTAGATTTTTTGTTGTTGTTGAGGTTTTTTTTTTTTCTTTTTATCATGTCTAATCCATACATTACAAAAAACAGAAGGTCATATGGAGTTTTAACAGCATGATTTTGTGCTCGCTTTGGCAGAACACATACTAACAACATACTTTCAACTTATTTTTCACAAAACAAACAGCCTACCCAAATAGCTGCTTGTTGTCACTAAGTAAGAATTAATTAGATTCCATTAGAAACAATAATGTTTTCCTTGTTAATCTCCCTCGAGGGTAGGATCCACATCTGATTTCTCTTTGTGTAACTCCACGGTTCTTACACAGAGTAGATATTCAATAAAGGTTGGTTGAGTAAAAAAATTTTTAATTGAGTGACAAAATAAATGAATTGATGTGGCTGATTCTTGATATCACTAAGCCTAATAGCCCCTTATAACAAGTTTTACTTCCTAAGCCAAGAGGTTGGATTTTCGGTAATTAAAAATACAGCCTTCAAATGCAGCTGGGCATTTCTATTTGGGGAAGAACTTGTGAGGTGCTGGAACAATGTTATATATTAATTCTCTGGGAAGGCTTGGTATACAACTACCATACAGGTGTTTCCTGTTGAGACTACAAGTTCCCATACAAGAACTCAGAAGACGGCTGAAAACAAAACTTAGCCCACTTAATTACATTTGCCCAGTGTGCAGCATAAAAGTCATTGACCAAAAATAACATGTTTAAGTAATGTTCAAGTTGAGATACAAACCAGCACAGTCAGGAAACTCAAAATTAAATCTGATCTCCACCCTTCACTTGCCTCATTGTGCCCAAGAAGTACCAAGGTCAGAAATTAATTGGAGGCACTGCAAAACACAGCCTGCAATATTTCAGCTTAGTAAAGTCAAAAGGAAAACTCAGTTAAAGCTTTATTAGAGCAGTTTAGAGGAGCACATTACTGTGAATGTAAAATTAGAGTTTTGCTTTGATAGATGTGTCACCTACCCAAGGTAATTTGTTGGGAATAATTCGAAAGTGTAAGTGAACATAATTAAGCTTCTGTTTTATGGTAGTCTGGTCATTTGTCTCCAGATGCACTTGTCTCTGTAGATTTGACACTGCAAATGCCTAGAATATAATGAGACACATTTCAGCCACTCAGTTTTAAGTTAGTATTTGGGCATCTGTGAATTAAAAGACAGCCTTAGAATTGATAACAAAGTTGCAATTAATATTTTTATCTATATACTTTCCTCTGTAGAACCATTAAGTATAAGAAAAATCTCAAGTATATCATCACGAAAATTCCTATATATTCCATATTCACAATATATTCCATACTACAGTGAAGCCCTTGAACAATCCTCCCCAGAATGAAAGATGCCACACTCAGCTGGGATTACAAATACCTACTTGATTACTAAAATATGTGGAGAAAAGTATTCCCTTCTTTCCTTTACTTATGTTTATACTTTCCTTTTAGAAGTTTCTCTAATTCCGGATTAAATCATTGATTTCTTTCAATTTTATTAGAAATTCAATTTTATTATACTTTCCTTTTAGAAGTTTCTCTAATTCCGGATTAAATCATTGATTTCTTTCAATTTTATTGATTTATTTCAATTTTATTGTTGTTTAGTGTTAATTAAGCTATTTTCTTTAAATAAAAAAACAACATATTTTTTCAAGAAAGACTAAAGAAAAAAGTAAAAAGAAAACAGCTATAGAAAATACCAGATAGTATAGGAATTTGATTTTTTATTCAATGCTTAATCCTCTGTGGTATACTAATTGAAGAACAGAATTTAATTTATACTAAAGAGTCCAATCATACTTACCAAGATTAAGATCAAAAGATAAATATTTCATTAACTCAGAGTAGCTACTATTTCTTGAGTTATAGTTTGTCATTTTTCATCTCATTATACAAGTTAAACTAGAATAAATTATTTTGAATTTAAATTATTTTTATTTATATTTGGTTATCATACTGCCACATTGTTCCCAAATTATGAAACTTAAAAAGATGTATTGATAGTCATACTTATAATGTATCTTTCGAAATGCTGCTGAACATTTCTAACACATTTGCTCTAATTTGCAACTATTCATGGATGTTGCAACTGCCTATATTTCTTGGTATGGAAATTAACCAGTAAAACAGTACAATAATATTAAATATAAAGTTACAAGTCAGATGGATGCTAAATAAGTAAATATCTTTTATTACTCTACAAGAGATTTTTAAATATAAATGTAAACTTCTGTTGGCATCAGATCTGTTTTTATATTACTTGTATGGCTTTGGCTTCCAGGGTCACTCTGTTTATTCTTTTCTCAAGAGATCTGGAAGAAGGGCTCATTATGAGGTTGTGCTAGGCACATGAGTTCAGTATGCAGACATTCTAGTTCTAGAGACTTGTCAATTGTCTTCTATGCGTCTAAAGAGCAGACAAGCACATAGTGAAACTCTATTGAAATGTCTAGTTTCCTCACTACCAGAGAATTACCTAAGAACAATTCTGTATTCATCATTTTCAGGCACAAAGGAAGAACAAAAGCCCACCCCAACATGAACTGCTGAACAAAATACCTTTTGTTATCAACTAAAGTACTCTTCTGAATCCTCAAAACAGCCATTGATAGATTTTTTTCCCATATACATAATTTATGTCACCTATTTAATTTTTCATAAGTTAAACAACTGTTAATATTAGTTCTTGACTTTCATAAATGGCAAAAACAATTAATTTTTCCCCAAATCCAATTGAAATGCATCCTTTCCTTTCTCTAATACAATATAGAGCAGAGACTTAAATATTTGTAGCCTTAAGTTGAAGAGCAATCTTAAGAGTCCCTGACCAGACAAAAGCTTCCACATTATGAGCAAGTCTGAGCAGAAGATTGCTTAAGGGGAAATCCTATACCACATGATACATCACTGACCTTTCTCCTCTATTCTTGTTACACAGAGAACTGAACCCCTCCTCTGTCTCCATTTATAAAGTATTTGACAATGACTGATAGTTTTATTTTTTTCATAGCGGTCATTGCATTAAAATGGAGTTGTTGTTACATGGAGTATTGGGAGAGCACTGTGAGTCTGAAAAAAAAAAACAGGAAAAAATTTGCACAAAACCTTCATCTGTCAGGATGCATCAAGAGCCACCATTTCAAATTATAAGTAACTTTTAAACTCCCAGTATATAATAAGAATGAGGAACAATCATATACTATAACAAATATAATTATTTGCAATGCAAACTTGGGTCACTCTCCTGGCTCTTGGATTAGAGGAGGAGTTTAGATGTGAGACTGCATCAAGAGGCTTTGATAACTTTCCTCTTTAAATGTAGGTCGGAAATAGGACTAAAATTCTTTGCTTCGATCAGACGAAGGGTTAGCATGAAAAAAAGGCCTGGTCTCAAGAATTAAGAAGAAACCGACTCACTCTTAAACTATGTAGTTATAAAGTATATGAGTACCTTGACTCCTCCGCCTTCTTCCTGAAGTCCCTAAATCTAGTCGACACCTTTTAAATGTCTCTTGCATCTTTCCACTTTTACATCCACAGACACTCCTCTGACTTGGCCTCTTTTATCTCTTCCTTGGATTCCTTCTACCACTGTTAACTGGACAACCCGCCTCCCAGCCTCCTAGGCAGAGGAAGGCTAGAATTGTTCCCATGAACATGCATTGCCAAGTTTGCTTGTTTTGATGCAATCTCTCAATAAAAATGTTCAATTATTATATGCAAATATTTCTTATCAAAAGCATGTCACAGATTAGAAATTCCATAGCTCTGCATTGGTTTTTTTAAAAAATAATTTAAAACCACACAGATCCACTGACTTAAAGTAGTGCCCTTGAGAACATTACCAGATCCCAGGTATGCCACCTCAATTAAATGCCAGGTAAGACCCAGACAGTGTTATCTTCTCAGCCTGTTCACCGAAATTTCATATGTGGATACTAGTGTAATTGTTTTGTGCTTATTGTGGATTTTGGATACTTTTTTTAAATAATGAGCTTGAGCAAATGTTAGGTATTTTTCTTCAGAAAACATTCCAGCTTAAGTCAATGATTCTACATGGATACAAACAACAAGTTTATAAGTGCTATATGTCAGATAATCTGTGGCTTCCAAGTGTGTGTTGTTTGAGTACAGGGGAAGAGAAAAAGAAACAAAGGCTGTGGCCATTTATTTTCACACAAAACAGAAGACCTGGTTGAGCTCTAAAGAGGGATCTAGTTCCACCTTTCCTTTTCTGTCAGTAAATGACTAAACCATCCTAGGCCTGCATTCTGAAAGCAGGATTCAAGCATAGTTATCATTGCATACCTTGTAACAGCCTGTCACAGTGCTGGTGTATTGTAGGCAAATTAGTTTTCTAATGCTGTAACAACTTAGCACAAATCTAGCAACTTACAGCACAACCCATTCTTTACTTCTCAGTCCCGTAGGTCAGAATGCTAGGCAGGCTCAATTGGATTCTCTACTTAAAGAGTCGCAACATCAAAATCAAGATATCAGCCAGGCTACTCTGTTATCTTAAGGCAGAATTAGCCCCTTGTGGTTACTGGACTGAGGTCCCCATTTCCTTGGTTGCTGATATTCCTTGTCATGTGGCTTCCTCCATCTTTAAGCAACTAACACCTTCTCAAATCCTTCTCACACTTAGAATCTCTATGACTTCCTCTTCTGCCACCAGGAGAAAACTCTCTGCCTTTGAAAGGCTTGTGTGATTAATTTAGGCCCACTCAGGAATCTTCCTAGTGTAAGGCCCAGGGATCCATAATCTTAATTACCTCTGAAAATGCCTTTCTCCGTGTAATATAATCACAGGAGTAACAACAAGCACAAAGGTCATGGGGGCCATGTTAGAATTTGGCCTACCCCAGCAGGGGTGAAGTTTTTAACTCCTCTTGCTATTGTGCTTTCTAGTGCTATGGACAAACAAGAAATTCTTTCTGATGTCCAAGAATCAGGTGTATGCCACAAGGGCCTGTTCTGCCTTTTGTGGATTAGCATTAATTATCCCTAAACAAACATAAACTTGTGTTTCTCCTCTGTGGTGTATAGAAGACATACTTCTCTCTAATTTACATTGTTGAACGTAACAAGGCCTATTGAAATAGGTTGGTCTTTCTCTTCAATTCTCAACATGGTTCTACCTAGGGATCAATTGCTCAGCATCCTTGAAGGTCTTCAAAACTATTTTTCTTCTCCTACCTGTTTCTTCCTAGGCAGTCTCAATCAGACCCACAGCTCTAAATACCGGTACGTTTGACCCTTGAACAACACAGGTTTGAACTGTACAGGTCTACTTATATTCATTTTTAAAAAATATATGCTTTTTTTTTTTTTCAGCCCTTCCTGTCCCTGGGTTTTCATCCATGGATTCAACCAATCAAATCAGAAACAGATCAGAAACAGAATTTTCGATCCATGGTTGGAAATCTGTGGGTGTGGAAGACTGACTTTA
>NW_011888802.1:98724-100918 GCF_000151845.1 Pteropus vampyrus | reverse complement strand
AGAAAAAGGAAACCATTTAAAACTGGAATCATATCCCATCTTTTTCACCTTGTCTCCCTTAATATCCTTCCCTAATCTTCTTGTTCAGCTGAAATAAAATCTAAACTTCATACCTACGAGATCCTTTGTAACCTGAATTCTGATAATCTCTTCAAATGTGTCCTGTACCATTCTCTCTGATGCTCGTGGTCCACCCTGAGGTTCTTTTTGTCTTTCAAACATGCCATACTTGTTCCAGTTCAGGGTCTTTGTCTCAGAAATCCCCTCTGCTGACAGGCTCTTCCTTCCCTCTGGCTGGCTTCTTCTTGTTATTCTGGTTTTAGAAGGCCTTTTTTGGTACCACCAAAAAAAAGAAGATACTCTGTCATTGCCTATCACAGGTAGTTAGGTAGCTAGTTTGTTCATTTATTACCATTTTATCCACTAAAATGTAAGCTTCATTGGAAGAGGAACTTTTTCTATCTTTTTCAGTATTATATTCCCTGTGCCCAGAACTGCCACTCAACAAATATAACTTGAATAAGTCAATGAATTAATTTACATAGAATCTGTTTCTCTTTCAGTTCTACAATTGTATAAATCTTTCTTCAACAAGTATGTGACTAAGAAGACTGAACACAAAAGAGTTAATCTCTCATGTTGTAGGCGCGTGACTTTTACAGTTAACCTCTCTAAGCCTCTGTCTACTCTGTAAAACAAGGATCCTGCTAGATTGTAAGCACTGAGTTATTATCCCCTATCTTTCTCATGATGGTCCAAGTAACTGGTTACTTAACTAGTTTGTACATTTGGTCTAACCCATTCTTTACACTGTAGCTTGAGTTATCTTTAAAAAATTAGATCATGTTATGTCAGTACTTAAAAACTTTTGACAGCTTCCTGTCACTCCTTAAGATACTCTGCTAGGCCCTGAGTGATCTGGCCTCTTTGCCCATCCTCAGCCCTCTTTGTGAAACTCTTAAGTACACTATAACCTTCTTACAGGAATAATATAATGAAACAGAGTAATAGAAATCGAACACGATATTCTCCTTCTGTAAAACAGAGTAGTAGAAATGCCTCCTGATATCTAACGCATGTGGTAGATCACCATATCACCCGAGCATACTTCATAAAAGCATTTTATCCATACATCTTACTTAGTGTATTAACAACAAAATTTCCTTGGCTATTTTCCCCCTACTATATTAATGTTTAAACTTTCTTGTCCCCCATTCACCTTATATTGGCCTTTTCTAAATGTATTCTTTTTCAGAAAATTAATTTTCTCGAGATCATCTTGTAGTTTATTCCTGGTTTCTAGAATGTTAAAAATTGTCACCAAATTTAGTAATATCTGCAGATTTCATGAGCAAATTCTTAATTATATTGTCTTAGATTTATTCATTGCAATTACCATGAGTTAGAGCAATATGCCTTCCTAAAGTTTGGAGAAGATCAATTATGTTAAATATTTCAAATATCAGAATTTGTGTCAGATCAGAGACAAATCTAGATTAGACAAAACATAAGAAACATCATTTAAGGAACTTTTTTATCCCCAAAAGATTAGGTAAACTGATATATCATGTGCTTTTTTTTCCCCTTTGTGGTTTTATGATCTTTTATTTACAAGCTCTATAGGATTTTCAGTCTAAATGCAATTAATTAATTTGCATTCAAGTTGTTTTCCTTTTTAATACACAGCAGTTTCCATCCTAATGTAGCATATTGATTTAACATTCTTTTAAAATATCATTTTAAGATCTCAAGTATATAAAGGAAAATAGATGTAATATATTAATGCTGGCTTATATACATATTCTACTTGACATTTATATGGAACATACAAGAAAATAGCTCCTTTCATTTCAGAATGGTTGTCATGTCTTTGATTAGAAAGCAAGAAGCCGAACTGCATTCTGGGACATTGTGTCTTGAAAACAGTCCATGTTTTTATCCAAAGAGACATCTGAAGAGATACAGACAGCTGCAGACCCATCCCACGGCTGAGGAGAGCCATCCAGAGAGTCCTGATGAGGCAGCTGCCTGCAGTCCATGGGGTAATGGCTGACCTCTGAACCCTCCTGACAGCTAGCCTTCTTGTCATCCTGCTGTGCAACAAGTCAAATTAGGCTATAATTGCTCTGCAGACAACAGGCTGCAATTATACATTCAAGTCTCAGAGTCTGGCAGGAGGGAGATGATTGTGGCT
>NW_011888802.1:89534-98674 GCF_000151845.1 Pteropus vampyrus | reverse complement strand
GACAGCTTCCTGTCACTCCTTAAGATACTCTGCTAGGCCCTGAGTGATCTGGCCTCTTTGCCCATCCTCAGCCCTCTTTGTGAAACTCTTAAGTACACTATAACCTTCTTACAGGAATAATATAATGAAACAGAGTAATAGAAATCGAACACGATATTCTCCTTCTGTAAAACAGAGTAGTAGAAATGCCTCCTGATATCTAACGCATGTGGTAGATCACCATATCACCCGAGCATACTTCATAAAAGCATTTTATCCATACATCTTACTTAGTGTATTAACAACAAAATTTCCTTGGCTATTTTCCCCCTACTATATTAATGTTTAAACTTTCTTGTCCCCCATTCACCTTATATTGGCCTTTTCTAAATGTATTCTTTTTCAGAAAATTAATTTTCTCGAGATCATCTTGTAGTTTATTCCTGGTTTCTAGAATGTTAAAAATTGTCACCAAATTTAGTAATATCTGCAGATTTCATGAGCAAATTCTTAATTATATTGTCTTAGATTTATTCATTGCAATTACCATGAGTTAGAGCAATATGCCTTCCTAAAGTTTGGAGAAGATCAATTATGTTAAATATTTCAAATATCAGAATTTGTGTCAGATCAGAGACAAATCTAGATTAGACAAAACATAAGAAACATCATTTAAGGAACTTTTTTATCCCCAAAAGATTAGGTAAACTGATATATCATGTGCTTTTTTTTCCCCTTTGTGGTTTTATGATCTTTTATTTACAAGCTCTATAGGATTTTCAGTCTAAATGCAATTAATTAATTTGCATTCAAGTTGTTTTCCTTTTTAATACACAGCAGTTTCCATCCTAATGTAGCATATTGATTTAACATTCTTTTAAAATATCATTTTAAGATCTCAAGTATATAAAGGAAAATAGATGTAATATATTAATGCTGGCTTATATACATATTCTACTTGACATTTATATGGAACATACAAGAAAATAGCTCCTTTCATTTCAGAATGGTTGTCATGTCTTTGATTAGAAAGCAAGAAGCCGAACTGCATTCTGGGACATTGTGTCTTGAAAACAGTCCATGTTTTTATCCAAAGAGACATCTGAAGAGATACAGACAGCTGCAGACCCATCCCACGGCTGAGGAGAGCCATCCAGAGAGTCCTGATGAGGCAGCTGCCTGCAGTCCATGGGGTAATGGCTGACCTCTGAACCCTCCTGACAGCTAGCCTTCTTGTCATCCTGCTGTGCAACAAGTCAAATTAGGCTATAATTGCTCTGCAGACAACAGGCTGCAATTATACATTCAAGTCTCAGAGTCTGGCAGGAGGGAGATGATTGTGGCTGGAAGGGGATGAGGAGAAGTCAAAAAGTCACAAGACAAACCGCTTTTTGATACTTTTCTCTAAAAAAAAAGTCTGACTGTAATATGTGCTCCCTGAAGAGGATCAAACCACACTGGAGAGCTACCGTTCTCTTATTCAAACTACCACAAAGACATTGGTTTCATAGACTTCAGTAGATGGATACACCAACGGCTATGTGACTGTCTAATAAGGAAAAAGAAAGACAGCTGTGGTTCCCAGAAGTTCCTGCGCAGACGCTGTTTACTGTTACTGATTCATTTTAATTAAACAAAAAACAAATAAATAATAATAATAATAAGGGACCAGATCGGGACTGGGAGATATATGACACACAGTCATACATTTCAAAATGTTCTAGCAGATCGACTACTTCGTTTTTGCTATTTAATTTATGTAAAGTCTAGGAACTATTCATTAGAGGAAGCCATAGTTATTCTGAGCAAATATTTCTAAAGCCCTATTTTAAAATATGCAAAATATTTTGCTCCAGCAAATTAAGTAGGCTGAACAGTATAGGAATATCAATAGAGTAGGTCTGCCCTGGCTGCCTTTGAGACTGCAAAATTATCAGCATTTTCTACCCTCTCTGTCCAAAGTTATAGATTTATTACACAATTTAGAGTTTTTTTAGGAATGAGATAACTTGCATTGGTTTACCAAATTTCTGACATTTGCTTGTCCTGTGTCTGCTTGAATGCCTCTAGGATTAAACACTATCACTTAATGAGGCAACGCAGGCCATCTAGAAATAGTGCTATTAAAAATATCTTCATGTTAAAACAAAATATTTGCTTTAGTTACCTTTGTATACTAGTCTCTGGTCACATTTCACTTGGAAAATCTTGTAATATTTAAAGATAACAATAATGCTACTCCTCCCAGCCCAAACATTCTTTTCCTTTTTTTTTCTATGACATGATTGGCAAACTCATATGAACACATATCCATATGCTTTATGGCACCTAGAACTTAAAACACAATTCCAGAGGTGTTCTGACAAATACAGAGCAGTCTGGTGCTGCTCCTTCGCAGTGCTATCATTTCTATTAATAAGCTTATGATCACAGATGTTCTCTGAGCACTCACATTAAAATGTTGCCTCTCTTGGAGCTTACTATAAATCAAATCCTCAGTCTTTTTTACATATGCTCCAGTGTTGTGTGTGTGTGTGTGTGTGTGTGTGTGTGTGTGTGTGTGTGTTTTCCCACACCACCAATTAATTCAGTTCTGACACTATTTATCTGAAGATAGCATCAGATCTCGGATTAAGGGCTCAGTTCCACAGTGCTGCCTCAACTTCAGACACCAACTGCGGTCAAGTTCTGTGCTTCTGACCCTCTGACTACAAATTAGAGATTCCTATGACTTCTTTCTTGAATTCAATTGATTTGCTAGAGCAGCTTACAGAATTCAGAGAAACATTTACTTAACATTTACCAGTTTATTATAAAGGGTATTATAAAGATTACAGATGGAGAGATATATAGGACAAGGTGCATGAGAAGGGACAAGGAGCTTCCGTGTTCTCTCTGGGTGCACCATTCTTCCTGCATCCCCACATGCTCACCAATATGAAAGCTCTCTGAGCCCCGTCCTTTTGGGGTTTTATGAAGGCTCCATTACATAGGCATTATAGAGTAGATCATTGGCCATTGGAGACTGATTCAACCTTCAGCCCCTCACCCTTCCCTGGAGATCAGTTTCAATCCTCTAATAACAGGTTTGGTTCCCCCAGCAACCAAGACCCCATTTTAGGTTACTTAAGGGCTTGCTAAAAGTCACCTCATTAACATAACAAAAGGCAACTTTTGTACTCTCATCACTTAGAAACTCCCAAGAGTTTTAGAAATTCTAAACCCTACTAAGACCAAATATATATTTCTTATTGTAAATCATAAATTAAAATCACATGTGCTAAGCCACATACATTGCTTCTTTCCTTGGGTGTTTTTACTTTGCTTTCTTAGACTCAAGGGCTAGTTCTTACATTTATCTTTGTTAAATTTCATCTTGTTGATTTCAACCAAAAACTTCCAATTTTTGATATCATTCTAGGTCCTGATTCTGTCATTCAAAGCATAAGTGGCCAATAAAATGTTATTTATGGAATAAATTAAGCAAAACTACCAGCAAAATACAAATAAATTTTATAAATTTTTATCAATAGGTTTAAAATTATATATCAATACAATTATATCATTAGAGCATGCCCTCCATATTTCACAAGTAATAATTCAACTAAACTAAATAGAGCCAGGCTGAACACTAGACTCTTGTATTAGGATTATATTAATCTAGTAGTAGGAAGTATCATCTTGAAATCAAAAATTTCAAGTGCCTTGAAAGCAAAGGCACTTCCCTTTGCTTGTTGAGTGGCTTTGGAAAAGTTCACTTACTTTCTAACCTGTAGCTTTCTCATCTGTAAAATTGGAATATATCTCTCATAGTTATATCAAATATTACATTAAATCTTAAATGAGATAATGCATATGTTTGGTACAATGCCTGACACATAGTCAATGCTCAATAAAGGATAGCTATTAGATTATTATTATAACATTTTTATATTTAATATATATATTATATATTATATTATATATATTATTATATTTTGAATAAAATTCTTACTAATGCCTCTATACATTTGTCATACATCTGCTATATATTCCTGATCATTCAGTCAGATAAGCTCATGAAATATGGACATGAATTTAACCTGACGTGACTACTTCCAAATGTCTCAGAAGATCCATGTGATATCCTAGTAATTATTTCTTAAATAGTCATTGTCCTTTAAATATTCATTCCAGATCTTGCCTGGAATGAACGTCAAGTTCATAAGTTTGAAATAAATATCCTTACAAGAAGTTTAAGCTAGTTCAAACTTTTTTTCTAAATATTTATTCTCACTTAGAGTTCTTTAACCAAATACCTTGAAAGTTATTTTTAATGACAGGATGCAGTAAAAAAAAAAAAAAAAAAAAAAAAAAAAAAAAAGAGTATATGTAGAATGTTCTAATTATCTGTTATTCAGCTTCCTCACATAACATTCTTTTTCAAATAGATTTCTTCTTTTAGAAACCAGAGTAAGTCTCCAACATGAACGAATACATCAACTAGCAGAATTAATTCATGGATTGATTTCAGGACAATAAATTAATCCTTAATGGAGCAAATTCCAAGACTTAAAAATATTTAATGTCATACATTCAGATAAACATAGAAATACATGTTTTTCTATCACCATAAACCTCAAAAAATCTAAGGAAATATTGTCATGTACTGAGGGCATTAATTCAAAAGAACTAGTTTTAGTCATTAACTTTCACGTGACTTTAACATGACTTCATCTCGAAGCCTTGTAATTTTTTTCAATTATCTTCAATGTGATTTTATACTGAAGGCTCATATTTCTCATATACAAAATAAAATGAGATGTTTGTATAAGGTAGAATTAAAACAAATATTAATATCAATGACAAAATTATTATATAATTACTAAAGTCTCTTCCAGCTCCAAAATTTTGTCTTCGATTTTGTGACTTTCATGGACAAAATGACTTAAAACTGATTAAACACAAGTAAACAGGCATTTTTCATCTTGTCTAACATTGATGTATCAATGTTAATGCAACCTTCCCAGACTATTTAGCAAAACATAGGAATGTGTAAAGATAGATGATCACAACTGTTTGAGAACCAAAAAGAGGGTGATAAAAAATTAATTTCTTAATTGCAAAGCATCCCTTTGTTAATATTCACTACTCTGCTGTAGTGATTCTTTACATTTCAAGAAGTAAAGTTCAATAATATCCCCAACTCCTCTTACCTTTTCTACTTCCCTACATTTTTCTATGGCCACCGTTCTACCCTTAGCTGTTAAAAAAATCAGTATTTGTGGAAAACAGTGCAGTATGATTTAATGAAGATCTGGATCAAAATAAAAATGGAAGAATTGTCATAACCATCCATAATTTATTCAATTAAAAAGGGATGGGGGTTAATGTTGTAGAACCTTTAATTCTGTTTGCTTCTGACTGAATTCTCTATAAAAAAATGACATCTCACTCTGGAAGAAAGGAAAGTTCATCCATTCAGTTAAGTTGACGGACAACAAACTTCAAATGAGGTATTTATGAAAACCTGCAGGATGGGAAAGGCCATGAACACTACATAGCTGGTAGAGTTCTTTGTTTTTCAGGAAACTTTATTAATGTCTGGGCTAGAAGTTAAATGAGAACACAAGCTCTCCATCATGCATGATTTAAAGATACCAACGTTTTAGAGTTAGGCTGGCATAAGTCCATTGTATGGTCCTTCTGGAAGCTGCTAGAATCCAATCACCTGAAAAAGTACAGAAATAAAAAGTAAAAATGAAACACAAAAAGAACAATCGATAATCTGACTTTCATGAAGCACTAAAGATTGTTCGGCTGCTATTTGGCTGATGCCCTAAACAAAGTTCAAGCCAGTACTTAATAATTGTCAGAGATGTAGCCTTTTCTACAGTTCAAGTGCCAACATGCTTGATGTTTCTTCTGGACACTGAGATTAAGTATTGTGCATCTAAAAATCTAAAGAAATAAGTAAAAGAAAGTGAAAGTAACACCAAGTGACACCAAGAATAATTTGGTAAATCACAAAATAGATGGTACAGAAATATCTTATTTTCTTTTAATCTTCCAGGTTCATTTAATTAAGCACTTCTTTATGGAGTATTTACTCTATATTATGCACTGTGCTACAACTCTGAATAATTGATAAGGACCCTACTTTTTAAAGCTTACAATCTAACCGAAGAGCTTAATATCTTCTATAGAATATAACTGACGAAATTTTATTTATACTTTGCTATAAATTAGAAAAAAACAACTATTGAGTTAGATGAGGCTTTTTTTGGTGGCAAGAAACAGATTCATGTAATAAGTTAATAAGAAGAATGGAAAATATTAGAAAGATTCAGTAAAATCTCTGAGACCATAGCGTCAAGAACACAGCCAGGGCTGGTCAAGAGCTAGAGCTAGAACTGGGAAACTTTCAGGAACAAAGGCTATTTTCTAGAATTGAAAATCTAGATCTCTTTTTCCTGTTGTTCTTATCCTATGTCTTGCTGAACACCAGTTCTCTCTACTTGTTATCCTAAAGTGGGTACCCAGTGGCTGTCTCAGCTTCAGCTTCAGCCCCAGCTCTACATTGACTTCAATGTCTGGCACCCAAACTTGACAAGAATCCTGTGTTTCTATTTCAAAATCAGAGGAAAGAATGTAATTGGCCCAGCTGAGCATATGTCGCTATATTTCAGTCATCTGTAGTGAAAGATAGAGTCACATAGTACAAATTTGGCTATGGGAACTTACCCCTGTGTGGATGGCAGTTCTCCTGGAAAAAATGAGAACTGGACAGGCAACAGAAGTTGTTTGAGCATTGTGTCTAATTTCCACAACGTCAAACAAATATCTTCTTTGATAAATAACTCTTATTATATATGTAGTCATATGCAGACTCTATGTAGGCTATGAAGAAAAGAGATTAAGTTATTTAAAACAAAGTATTTTTAATTTCCTCATCATATAATTTTTCAGGCTACTATTCAAACTTGAAACTGTTCAAAGATGAAATCTTATACTTTTAAGTTATTAATAAAAACACTTTTAGTCTAAAATTAGATTATATTTAAAAATGAGATTAATGACTAATGAAGATGAATTTGCAATTATTTCAAACTCAGAATGTGTTTATACATTCTATAACACAGAGATTTTCTTGGATGCCTTGATGACATATGCTGACATATTTTGTATTCCTGTAACCACTACTTTAAATATATCCGAATAAAATATTTATCACAGCTTATCATAATGCCATAATGACTTATTTTCATGCAATGTATTTATATATCTTTCTCTCACTAGTGTGTAATCTTCTTGAGAATAGTGCCTGTAACCTTTAAAATAAGTTAACTATAGATAAATACTTATGTTGGCTTAAATATATTTATTTATTTTTTCAAATTACATGTTATTTCTTATTTATCTAGGGGAGAAAAATATCCAGCAACCTCAACCACCTATTTGAGGCACTCCTTCACTGTTTACTTATTACACCTTATTACACGTACTAAGTAGAAATTATCAACCTTTTCAGATATTTAAACTGTATTTGAATATATTCTAGGTTACAGCCAGACACCGGGGAAGTTAAAGGTGTGGGCAACAGCAATAAAGATGGGGAGTTGAGAGTACATTTTAAAAACTGATTTAGAACTTTAAAAAATTGTAGTCTTAATCCTATTTCACATTTAAAAATAATACTAATAAATAAAAATCGCTTTAGCTTTAATATTTTATTCTCTCATATATCATACCAACTATAAAAATTGAATAGATAAAAATAAACCATTTGAGAAATAGGTTTGTTGTTTATGTATTTGAATGAAAGCCTTACCTATAAGTTAGCTGAATCAAATAAGAGGCTAGTACCAGCATTTAACAGCAGTAACTTTCTAAGGAGACAGGCAGTTTTCTTTTTTGAACTGATCCATTCTAAATTTAAAAACTGGAAATGGAAAATAGGAAGAGGAATGCCAAGTTAAAGTAATAATTTAATATTTTAATTTTCTCATATAGTGAATGACATTTATTTTGTATTTTAAATATTATTTATAATTCTGATTATGTAGAATTGAAAAAAATGAAGAGTATAAATAACTAGAATGGAATTTTATTTTGTTCCAATCTTTTATAAGAAAAACACAAATTAATTTAAACTCACATCGGGATCATATTAAGAAAAGAACCGATAGAAGAAGTAGTAAAGTTCATAGAAACTATTTCTTCTCTCCTTGGTCAGCGGAAGACTATACAATGACAAAAGGCATTGCTCAAAGGTCATAGAAAACCCAAAAGTGCCTTTTAAATAATCAAAAGGCGTGAAATTAAAGTCAGTACAGTATTACTCTTTGGTACACATTTACTGTTTTTAATATATGTTAACCCATTATGAAAATATGGAAATAATACAGAAAAATGAGGGGAAAAAATGAATATCATTTAATCTTACTACTTCTTAATAATTAAGGTTAATTTTTTGATGATATCTTTTTAATCTGCTTTCTCTACCTTGTCTTTAGAAGAAAAAAACTGATTTTTAGGGACCTTATATAAAATTCTGTATCCTATCATTATGCTCCAGTTTTTTCACTTAATGTTATATCATGCATTTTTCATGCCATTCAAAAGCATTATTTTTGATGGCTATGTTATTTTTTTTCAGTTTAAAGACAACTTTCATAACCTTGCGTCTATATTTTGACTTATAGCTTATTTCCAATTGTTTATTATAAATAAAACTGTGATGAACATGTTTAGACCCAATGTATTCTCTTTACTATTGCTTAATGACACATTCTCAAAAGTGGAATCTTGGTCACAGAGATGTTTTAAAGGTTTATGTATTTAAAGTAACTCAGCATAGTAAAGTGAACAGACATCTTAATTTCAATTTACATGTGAGTTCTAATCCTGGCATTTTTCTCAATTACTTTGTAACACTGGTCAAATGAGTTCACTGTGCTTGTCTTCAGTTTCCATACTTATAGTGTAAGATGGCCAACCTAAGTTATTTTAGGGTGTCAGTTTTGGTTATCTATGACTGAATAACAAATTACCTCAAAACCTAGTGGCCTAACAACAATCATTCTGTTATTTCTCATGATTCTGTGGGTTGACTGGGCTTAGCTCTATGGTTCTTCTGCTAGTCTTGCTTATAGCACCTTAAAAAGCTTCGGTTAGATGGT
>NW_011888802.1:46153-89484 GCF_000151845.1 Pteropus vampyrus | reverse complement strand
TTTAGACCCAATGTATTCTCTTTACTATTGCTTAATGACACATTCTCAAAAGTGGAATCTTGGTCACAGAGATGTTTTAAAGGTTTATGTATTTAAAGTAACTCAGCATAGTAAAGTGAACAGACATCTTAATTTCAATTTACGTGTGAGTTCTAATCCTGGCATTTTTCTCAATTACTTTGTAACACTGGTCAAATGAGTTCACTGTGCTTGTCTTCAGTTTCCATACTTATAGTGTAAGATGGCCAACCTAAGTTATTTTAGGGTGTCAGTTTTGGTTATCTATGACTGAATAACAAATTACCTCAAAACCTAGTGGCCTAACAACAATCATTCTGTTATTTCTCATGATTCTGTGGGTTGACTGGGCTTAGCTCTATGGTTCTTCTGCTAGTCTTGCTTATAGCACCTTAAAAAGCTTCGGTTAGATGGTGGGTGCATATTCAGTGTCCAAGATGACTTTACTCATGTGCTTGGCACCTTGGCAAGGATAGCAGGATTTCTCTCTCTCTTTCTCTCACTTTATCTCTCCCTCTCTCTCTCCGTCTCTCTCTTCGTCTCTCTCTTTCTCTATATATAGTCTTTATATATAGTCCTCTTCACATGAACACTCTCCATAGTATCTCCTTGTCTCTCCATGTGGCCTATCCTTCAGAACAATAGGATAGGCCACATAGGCTCTCAGAAATACAAGCACGTCATCACTTCTACCTCATCCCATTGAGAAAGCAAGTCACAGGATCAGCCCAGCTTTGATGTGAGGGGAACAGAACAAGAGCACAGATATTGGGATGCATGTTTCATTAGGAGCCATCTTTGGTGAATAGCTACCACATAGTATCTGATTGGAGCAGTATCTTCAGAGCTCAAGGATTTTAATTATTTAAAATTTGCAATCTATGTATGACAAGTTCCATGATAGTCGATGTATCCCCTTTGGAGACAGTGTGGAGCATCTCTATTGTCAAGGATGCTCATTTAACCAGAATACTCGATTCTCAACACTTCTAGGAAAAAGAGATGTGCACTCTGTAATTTTCACCAAATAATTACACCATCTTCTTTGTGTTAACAATCTCCACATTGACATGTCAACCATCAGCTGCACGTAAGATACAAATAGACTGAACCTCCCATGTTCTATCCCACGGAGAGTACTTGATAGGAGATTCACCAGTGTCTGAGGGGAATTGAGTTTCCTTGCGTGGATTTTAGAGGAAAGTAAAACTGACTGGATTTTACTGATACTACTCATGATTAGGGAAATCAAAAAGAGATTAACCAAAAATGAGTCCCCAGAGCAATGGAAAATGAATCAGCTTTGCTTAGCCTCTCCTAGTAAAAGATTATACTCCTTTCAAAAGATTAATTTTATTACTTATAAATGAACATGTACACTAAGCCCAATAGAACTGAGACTGCCAGGCTGTGATAAAACCAAATAACAATTGTTACAAACAGATAGCAAAGCCAGACTCAATAACATTTTATTAATCCTCAATGCCAAATTACATATGCTTAAGAAGAATATTTTTTTTCTCCCACACTACAGAAAATGGCAGCTTTTTATTAAGTCTATCTCTTAAAACTTAAACATTTGGTCTTTCTCCCCACTGCCTAACAGTGAGAGCTAAAGCTTCTGGAGGGTTTTATTTATTTATATGGCATTTGCCTTGACGTTTTCCAAGTAATAATACATAGTAACAGAGACAGATGAGAGTTCTGTGTCATCCTTTCCCTCAGGGCAAACTAGGCACAAATAGACCTCTAATGAAAGAATCCACAGAGCAGGACAATAAATAATGGGGCATAAAATGGGGAAAGCAGTTTCTGAGCACACTCTTTAAAAAAATACAGAACAGAACAGTGTTCTACTGAGTGAGGTAAAGCCTCTTCAACTTTCACTTCATACAGTGAGTTTTAGCTCCATTACTGGGTCCTTTCCCACTAACCAGGTTACTTCTAAATCTGACATCACTTGCTTTGGTTTCAATAAATAGCAATGATTTTAATGGTGTCTTATTAATAAAATGTCATTTATTCCTAAGTAGTAGCTGACATATAGGGAGATCTTTAAACAAAATATAAATATGATTATTCAAGCCATGCTTATTTCCTGCCAAGCAATTATGCATTTATTCAACAAATATTTTGTGATTGCCAACTCTATGCTGGACACCATGCTAAGTCCTGGGAATACATAAGTGTATGAGATATGGTTTCTATTCTGAGGAAACTTTAGTATAGAAGACGAAATAGACCACTAAGCAGTCTAGAGCCCAAAGAAGTGATATCCACTAATTCTAAAGGTTCAGGGAAGGATACTTGGAGATAATATTCAGCCTGAGGTAGAAAAGATACAGAAGAGTTAATGAAGGAAAGAGAGGTGGTATTAGAATTCTACAGAGAAACAGAACCAAGAGTATACATGTACCTTCATGTATATATGAAGAGATTTATTATATGGAACTGACTTGTGTGATTATGGAGCCTGACAAGTCCTATCATCTGCAGTCAAACAGCTGGTGACCCAAAAGAGCCGGTAGTGTAGTTCCAGCCCAAGTCTGAAGGCCTGAGAACCATAAGGCACAATGATGTAATTTCCTGTTAGAAAGCTAGCAGGCTCTAGACAACAAGATGTGATGTTTCAGTTTAAAGCTGAAGGAAGGAAAAGACAGATGTCCCACCTCAACCAATCAGGCAGGAAGAGTTCCCTCTCACTTGAAAGGGTCAGCATTTTTCTTTCATTCAGAGCTTCAATTGATTGGATGAGGCCCACCCACATTAGAGAAGGCAATTGGCTTTACTCGGTCTACAAACTCAAATCTTAATCTTACTCAAAACATCGTCTCAGGTGTATCCAGAATAATAATTGAGCAAATATCTGGGCATCCTTATCCCAGTCATGTTGACACATGAAATTAACTATCATAGGAGGTATGATAACAATGAAAGAGGGTAGTTGTGGGGGTACTGGTCAGGGAGAAAGTTTTCAAGAAAAGGAACAGAAAGTGTAAAGGTCCTAAGGACCAAACATGGCACTAGGAGGCCTACAGACTTTGGGGAGTCAGAAGATAACATCTACCAGTCTATACTTCAGAATATTCAAGATTAAGAGCAGGAGCCACACATCCTGAAAGAGCTCTAGACATACTACTTGTGTGTGCATGGCCTTCAGCCTTTGTATTTAAATGTGTAATTTGTGTTTCGCTAGCTCATTCCTCACCTGCTACTGAAGGGCCTCTAGTTTTCCATAAAGTCTATTCTGTGCAGTTATTTCCAGAGATTCTCAGAGGAAATTAAAACTGTCCTCTTAGATTGGTGTTTCTTAACCAGGGAGCATTTTTCTCCCGCAGGGCATTTGGCTAAGCAGATAATGATATTTTCAGTTTTCATACCTAGAGGGGGTGCTATTGGCATCTACTGTGTCTTGTATACATTATGTCATTTATTCCTAGAACAAAATGAGTTTTACTTATTTTATAAATAAAGCTATTAACACTGATAGAAAAGTAGCTTGCTCAACATATACCGCTAATAAAAACAAAAATTCGAAGTTTTAGGTTAGAACCAGTTGCAACTTTTAACTGCTCTCTCAATCAGTAAACTGAACTGCATGAAACTCAGACAGGTGACTACCCTCCATGGTTCACTGTGGCTTTGTCCTGTGTTCATAACGAAACCCTTCTCACATTCCCTATCCTGTCATCCTAAAAGAGATCCAGCTTAACAAAACATCAGCAGATAACATGGAAAAACAGAAAAAACATTTTACTATAACTTTAAAAATTTTTATTTAAACCATATTTGTTCCTTCCTCAAGTCCCCTTTCCAATGCAAGTTATTGTCTCCTTGACTCTACCTCTATCTGCCGAATACATGCACAATCTCTAAGTTTTCTTCTGTTGTACAGAGCAATTCAGCTTTAAAACTCAGGTTGCAAACCTCAACCAAAAAAAGAAAGGAAAAGAAAAAGAAATCAGAGATTAGATATTCTTTCCCCCTAAAAGGGTGAGAGACGATCTTAAAAACAATAGATGATATGCCTCCCTCTTGGGAGTTTTTGTCTCAGAATTTTATTTTAGCAAAGTTCATTAAAAAAAAAAAAAAATCCTTTCATAGTATTGAGGGAATAGGGGAATACATTTCTCAAAATTCCCCAAATTTACATTTAAAATAGGGATAATTTTTATTCTGTATAAATTATTCCCCAGTAAAACTAGTTTTTAAATGTCTACTTAGAAGGATAGTCTCTGTAGCAATGGAAATATCCTATAAGCCAAATAGCTAAATAAATTAAGGTATATCTTTCAGTCACCAAAATTTTATCAGCCCAGACTAAGATTTTTTTAAAAGACTTTTAACTGGGAAAATGAAAAAAAAAAAAAAATGCATGATGAAAAAAAATCAAACATATTTAGAAAAATATCTGGAAGAAAGGAAAAAGCAACCTTCACAGTTATTGCTCAATGTCATAATATTAGCAGTAATTGTAATTTTTAAAATTTGCTTTCTTATGTCTTTCCAACTTTATATAATGTACTTGTATTACTATTTTAAGCAGAAAGAAATGAACAAAAATTTTAAAAACTTTTCAAGAATCTCTAGCTTACACAAAGAAAAAAAAAAGAAAGAAAAAAAAGCCTTAGAATGGCATACAAGGCCCTCCTTTATCTTTAGGCCCTGCTCTAGCCCTGGCCTTTAATTTTCCTCTTTCTTCCTCAGAAATTGTGTCTCTTCTCTGTCAAGTAGACTCTATCTTAGGCTTTCAAGCCTTTGCTTTGCACATGTTATTCATTCTGTGGGGAAATACTTCTTCCCACACCTCATCTATCTCAGGCCTTCTAGTCCCCCTCTACTCAAATGTTCCCCCTGTTCTTATTCCAAAGAGTTTTCTACTTTCTACGATTAGCACACGTTATCACAATACACCCTAGAGAGTCCCATATTTCTTTTTCTATATTAGTTAGGAAGGATTAGGCTATATGTGGTAATAACAAATAACCCCGAAATCTGAGTGGCTTAATGCAACAAAATTTTGCTTCTCAGATGTGTTCTATGTCCCATATGAATTTGCAAGAGGGTCTACTGCTCATAGTTTCTCAGGAACTCAGCATCTCATAGCTGCACGCAATGGCAGATAGCGACACCAAAGAACCACAAATGGGTGTTTTATCACCTCAGCCCAGAAGAGACGCGTATTACTAATGACCACATTTCATGACCAGACCTTGTCACTGAGCCTGCCTACCTGTAAGGAGGCTGGCAACTTTAGGGGGAAAAATGGTGGGTTTTATTTTCCCTAGCACACTCCAGAACTCGAGTTTTCAAAAGATAGGGGCTGTTCTATGTTTACCTTGCATCTCCAGCACAGAATGCAAGGCCTGGATTTTAAAAGATTACTAGATACTTGATAACCCACTGACAAATGAATGTATGCATAAAGAAGCATCATATGATTAAAAAGGAAAATCTATAGCCTAAATCCAGTAAGAAATAGTAAACATTAGGTGGACAGCACATAACTAAGCATTGATCTATATGATATAGAACCCAACTTTAATAAATGAAGAGCTATAGATCTAATTGTATGCTTCAGAGAAAATAGGTAGAATTTGTTTTGACAAAGGGGGAAAAAGAAAAATTTGAGGAAGAAGAAATTAAATGGGTAAAGGAAAAAAGGTAGCAATATCATAGTAAACACATGGGGGTTTCAGGAAACTGAAACTAATTGAAATGTCCATTAAGAAGCTGCATAACTAGAACATAGGAGAGAGAGGCAGCCTTGACCCATATTTTTAAGAATCATAAGGAAAGAAATAGAAGTTAATGTCATAAGAATAAATGACTGTTCTGAGGGAGAGTAGTTATAGAAAGGAGTCTACCTCATAAGATATTGTGATTCCCCTGCTTTTGAAAACTCCTGTGTGTTCTAGAGACCCATATGAAAAGGCAGAGCAGCTGGTGAGCTAAGAAGTTTAACCAGCATCAGCGAACACCTGAGAGAGACTTTACTTTCCACTGAAATTAGCCATCTAATACTGTTAAGGCAGCTCTGGGAAGTCAGGGTGAGAATTGGGAAAGAAACCTGAACAGGAGATGGGAAGGTGACAAAAACAGATCAAAGTAATTTCTCAATTCCATCTAGGACAGGTCCTGCTCTTAAGAATAATGAATATTGCATAATCTTATCAGAATTTCTATGATAAGTACTAGTCCAGTTTATTTTAATTAACATTCAATTCTGTTCAGAGTGTCAGTTATATCTTTAAAAAGAAATGACTCTGTAGCTATTCGAGATGTATGGAAGATTTTAGTTCCTTCCATTTTGGGGTGTGGACACTGGTTTCAACCTCAAAAGAAATAAGAGGAGTTACCATTTGCTGCACGTTTACTATGTGCCTCCTCATATTCGTTGGATGAGTCACAAATCTCGTCATAACCTGCTGCATGTGGGTAGTAATCGCCCTCATTTATGGAAGCCGAGGCTCTGATTACATAACTGGTAGTGGTGGGGTTAGTATAAATCTGTCAGACTGCAAAGCCCCTAGAATATTTTCCTCAATGGTGTGGGCATTTTTATTTTCTAAATAAGTTGAGGTACAGTTATAGATAGAAAATGAGAGAAATAAGAAACTAGAATTATTTTCTAAACCTTCCAGCACTGCTATGCAGCCTAGCACATCATAGGTGCCTATTTATTTGTTAAATTCAATTGGCAAAGTTTCTGGCTGACTTTAAGCCCTTCTTGACTCTGCTGTGGTAACAGATTGCCAAAAATGATTGGATCAATTAAATCTTTAGCACAACTTTTCATTCTGACAAAATACATAAATATATCACTCTGTAATCTCTTTTGAAGCAGTTTATAAGAAACCTTGTCCTATATATCTAGCAAGGGAGAGAAGCAATACATCCTCAGTGCACTTTAAGGATATGTTTATTATTCTTATTTATTATCTGTTGAGTTTGGAAAATAAGAATGTATTTAGAAAGAACAAAGTAGTTGCTCTCTGTGCTAAACAGTTACAGCCTGAACTAGGAAAACGAAACATATCAGGCTCAAGATACAATGCCCCTGGGAGTGGCAAAATGTCAGAGGTACAGGCGTAATTATTATTTATTTATTTTTCTGTCTCTGCTGTGGGAACCTTGGGTCTCTATTCCTCTGATTCTCAGAATCACAATCTTCAGGAAGAGATTTCAGCCACGCCTCTCATCCTAATCCCTAACTTAGTTCAGGAAACCTATAAGCTACAAATGGACACGCCAGGATGTTTTCTTAACCCTCAGCAGGGACTCAAAGGCAAGAGTGTTATTCATCCTTGTGTTCCTCCTGACGTCCTCGTTGGGGTTAATATATCTGACAGGTTGTCAGCGTATCCCCAAGCTAGGGTCCATTCTTATTGGCAACCAAATATGTGCTTTATTTTAATGTAAAAATGATAATACTCTATCCACGATTGAAACAGAGAACTTTGATATTCAGATCTCCTGGGAAAGCACTGGGAAAGGTATTACAAACAAAAGGGAAGAAATGTATTTTAAGGAGTCCGGCAGTTGAAAAAATGTTTTGCTCTCAGGTAACATTTGCAAGCAGAAAAAAAAAAGTTTAAATTCTATGCCTCCCAGAAATCCAAAAAGAACAAAATTTTCCTCGCAAAGGTTCTATAACCCATAATACAAACTTACTCACCGAGGCCCTAGGAAAAAAAAAAAAAAAACAGAATCTATATTTCAATATTGGCCATTTTAAAAAGATGATCTTTTTAAAATAATGAACCACTGACATTTAAGTGTTTGCACAATGCCCTAAAAATGTACTCTGAATATTTGAGAAGATGGTTGGCAGGGCTGCATCTTCTCCTAAATGCAAATCATATGTGCTTTTAAAATAACTTGAATTTTAATTCTTAAATTTATTTCTACTTTTTCTAGATTTGTTTTATGAGTCATTTCACCCTAAAAATATTATGAAATGCTTTTTAAAACAAAGTAGTCAACTATCTTAGAATTTTAACAATGCAGCTGAAAACTTTAAGCTTTAAATCTCAAATTTATAAAATTCAATGACTTTTTTGCAAAAAAATATATACATACTTATATATCTCCAACTACTCTTACCTATAATCCAGATTTTCTTTCTGACAAATCTCTTTAATAATGTCTTAGAAATTATATGTGATAAGAGATTTATTGAACTGTAACACAATTAGTTTTAGTCAAAAGGAAATTATTCAAAATTATTTCTTTCCATTTGCATTACTGACCTGTAAATTTGATAACTGTCTGTACATGTCTAAGAAATCTAATTTTGGTCAGCCAATTACCAATCTGGTATTAAATCAAAATTACATTATTGAAGAAGGGGGAGAGGTGTTACAAATCATATTCAAGAATAATATAATTATAATATAATAAAGCTTTCTATATGTGGGCAATTAGCTTATACTTTGACCAAGATTTTGTTTAACAAATTTTTTAAAACATCTCTTTCTTTACCTGTTTTTATATTCTATTGAAAAAGAAAAAAATATATTGTCTTTTATCCAAAATCTCAGTGTGTAAAGAAGTCAACAGCTAATCAATTTCTTGGAAAAAGAAATAGATACAGCAAACATAAACTTTTAATTTTTGGTCGCTAGGAGCCATACCCAAAATGTAGGCAAAAGTAAACATGTAATTAAGACACACCGATATTATAGTCAGAAAACAAAATGAAAAATTTCAGAAGGGCTTGGTTCATCTCTTAGTGTGACAAATGCTGCTGCATATTTAATGAAGAAAGAGAAACATATTAATATAATCACAATAGCTTTTCTTCTTTCGAAAGAAAGATCTTAAGTAACTTTTCTCCCTGTTACTTTAGGTGATGAACCAATCCTGGAATGTCGAAGGGAGAATATAGTACAACATGCTAAGGAAATGTGGATGGAACTGATGTTCCATCAGATGTGCTAAAAATATCTCCGTGCTAAGAATTCCTTTTTTATCAAACAACACGGGGGCCAGTTTCTCATCTTATGAATGCCAGTGTGATCTGTAGGAAACAGCCTACTCTTTTTATATTTAAAACCTATATTGTGCCTTATCTAGAAATCTGAACAAAAAGTGCTACTAAATTAAGAGATAGCTGGAATCATCTCTTCTTGAAATAGAGAACATGGCTGTGATAAATACGGTCTAAGGTATTTTGAAGGAAACCAAATAGTCACACAGAAAAAGCTTTTTATACTTTTCTGGAGCAAAGAGGAAATAATTCGAAAACAAATTTTACAGGAGAACACATCACAAATCTCATTACAATTGATCTAGGAAGAATACTTCCTTTTTCTTGCATACAGAAGATTATAATCATGACTTAAGTTCAAAAGAAACCTAAGTTTTCTCTGATAAAATAAGATGAAATCTGATAAAACCCAATTTTATTGTATATAATCTCTAAGGCAGAAAACTGGCTGCCTTAGCAATTCTAAAATAAAAGAAATACTTCAGGCTGTAGGCCATAAAATCAAACACAAAACATTTTGTATATGAGAAGAGAATCTCTTAGATCTAGTCCAAAGGCAAATCTGTTGTCACTCACAGATTTATCGGTGATGAATTAGATAGACTAGAATTTTCCTCCCACTGCTAACATTTGCAAGTCTGCATGAATGGGCTCTTTGAATGCAGAGTTTTCATCTCCTGGTGCCATAGCATCATATGATAGCACAAAACACAGAAAAGTACCACCTCAATATGGGGAAGGGTTTTAATTCTGAAACAGTTTATAGTAATATTCTAAGAGATTTACTAAATTTGATTTTCTAATTAAAAAAGGAATTTATTACTGATTATTTAATGAACCTTTCAGAGACTAGAAATGTAAGTATTCTTCACTACAGGTCAGTATTTATTTTAAAAATATTAGAAACTGAAGAATAGTAACAATAACAATTTAACTGAAGTACTTTTCAAAAGTACTTCCTATTATTAACTCATCGAATTATCATAAAACTCAGTAAAGTAGATATAATGAGTATTACCATTTTATAGGTAAAGAAACTGAGGCAACCTGCCCAAGATTACAGGAAGAGTTCAGTAGCAAAATTAGACTTTGAAACCAGACAGTTTGACTCTAACATCCATGCTCTTAACCACTGTACTAGTTTGCCTACGACTTTTTAAAAGATAATTAATTCCTAATTTTTCTATGTTGATGAGATCATATATTTGCTGTAAAGCAATGGTTGTCAATATTCTTTTTCAAAATGTTTCAATTGAGTGTATAGCCAGTGTATCTCTTCTTTTATTTCTGACTTTTTGTGTTTTATTTTTTATCAGATATGATTTTTAAAATTACAGGGTTTTTTTATCCAAAGTAAAAAAGTTATGGAATGAACTATTGGAATCACAAATTAATATTTGCATTACTTTCAATTTTTTGTAATGTGGTTATCTCATTCTCCTAAGATTTTAAAGGTTGTAAACTCAGAATTTTATGTTGAAGAATGGGAATAAAACTCAATTTCTTGCCATTTTCCAGTTCCCACAAGTTTGCTTCTCTTTATAGCACTCACTCCTGCGCCATTCAGAGTTTTAAAGGGATTTTTGATTGATTCCAAGCAATTCACAAAAGGGACTGCTGCATTTTTCCTATTCCCTGATTAGATTAAGGGCTTCTGGGTGGTGAGAAACAGGAAAAAATACTGTCTGCGGAACCTTGCCTAGGCCGGCTGATGAGGAAGAGAAAAGGAACTCTAACAGCTAAAACTAGTAACTGTGGTTTCTCCAAAAATGGAAGAACCTTCTGTCAACAATCAAAATGGGCAAGTATCTAGTTAGACCACCATGGAGGATGGATGTGGGGCAGAATTGCATTATTTCCTTTAACTACACAAATATAGAAACTTGACTTCAGTAGCATTTTGTGTGCTTTCTAATCATTAAATAGTACATAATTCAGTCATCTAAATTAGAGCATAATATAATAAAAATTATACATGTTATTCTTTTATGCTACAAATTCAAGAGAGAGGGGTGAGGGAGAGAGGAATATGCTCGTGCTATAATATTATGAATGTAAGAAAATATTGCAAATAATTCCCATTTTCAATATATAAACTTTTTGTTGGTTTTCTTTACTATTTAAATTCATCAGACAATAGCTTTACTAAGTATATAAATATATGTCCCTATAGAGCATAATGTGACTCACAGAGGGTTTTTTTTTCCTCTGAAGCTAATCTTCAACAACTACAAAACAAATTTTCCTGCATTCACTCCATTTGATAAATTTGTGGACATCTCATTCCCTTTTTCACCACTGTCTGTCCCAAACTATTGATGCCCGTTACGTTATGATCCAGTATGAAGCAGCCGTTTAGGAAGGGTAAATGAAGAGATTCTTAAATGTCTTTGTTTTGCTGAGTCATGTGCACTCTTTACTGTAATGTTCTGCTTGTGTTCTTCTGAGTTTCCCTAGTGTGTTGGGAGATTGGAACATGTAGCTACTTTGACAGAAAAGGCTACTTTCCACATTGGCTTTGAACAGACCTAGTCTGTTCTTCATAGCAGGGCATTGTCATTCATTCCTGAGGGGATGGGCTTACAGCCAGCTGACACTCACCTCCCCCATCCTGCTTCAGCAAGGCTTGCAGTACACTAGTGATGCATGAGCAGCCATGGTTGGGACTGGGTGTTTGCTAATTCCACTCTCCTGGACATCTGTCTCTGGCATATTATGGATGTTTAGTGGCTTTTGGAAACTCCAATATTTGCTACTGTCATTTCTGTTTCTAAGAAAAGGAGACTCTTCATCAGCTAAGCAGAAGTGTGATGAAAAGGGTAAGAGATAGGAGCATAGAGTTATGGTAACTTATGTGGGGCATCTCAAGACAAACCATCAAGATGGAGAAAGATAAGCCCTATGGTGGGAGCAAATGGGAACCTTACGTTGGGATGTTTCACATGGTTTTAAATAATTTCTAACTTTTAATTTACTTTTCCAAGACTGTTATTCTTCCCAAGCCTCAAAACTAACACCGAGAAACAGGATTTAGGGATAATTCTTCAGGAAAAATATACTACGTCTATGTGATGACCAGTGGGGTAAGGAAGATGGAGAGACAGCACCTGTCTAGGAAAGCACAATCTACTGATGTGTCAAAAAGAAAAATGGAACTGAATTAATGATAACTAATTAAGTTTCTCATTTAACAGCTGTGAGAGTAACATACAGATGAATTTAATAATCAATAAGGAATATAATTTTAGATGATTTTTTAAACTGAGCAAGCAATAAAACTTCACTAACCCAAGACTGAAATGAAGCTAAAGATTAACTGCAGAGCCACTATTTATTTAAATCAGTTAATACTTCAGAATTATAGCTTTCTGATATTATTAAACATTAGCCTAATCCTTAGATATATGCTTTGTCTAGGTGTCAGTACTAGGCATGAATGAAATGATTTTTTTTTAAGAAAAAAATGAGAAAATACATACTTATGATATTTAATCGCATACACACAAATGATGGTTATGCACATGTCATGAATACATGTACATTCCTTAGAATTCCCAAGCAACTGTGAAAAAAGCTTTAGGGTTAGTGTCTAGAAGGAGCTAATAGACTGATTTCCAGTAAATGTGATTACACTCAATTGTCAAACAGTTCTGGGAAATATTTCCTTTTAATTTTAAAAGCTTTCTTTGTGAAGAGTTTCCGAGGTTCAGTAAAACAAAATTACTACTTTTGGTTAGTTTTTTTAATAGATAAAGGTGTTTTACAACATGCAAGCTTATTCACTCGAGGTTAAAATTCTGCACACTGCCATCAGAACCACAATCCCAATGGCCCAAGTTGGTCAGTGTCTGGAAGGAGCTCCACCCCAGTCTGCTGACTGCCCCTACCATGGCCACCATCTCTCACATGTCCTGGGAGCATCCTGAAGTGCTGTGAAAGCCCTTCTGGAAGTGAGTTGAGCTGGTGTGTGCCAAGCAACAGGTATGAAGAGATTGGTTATCTGGGATTTACACAGTGTGGATCCAAATTTCCAATAAGCACCTGAGTCCCAGGGTTGGTTTGTGGCCTGCAGCACCCCCAGAAAGCTCAGAGATGTAGCAATGCCCCCCAGAGTGTGTTGTTGTGCCAGCTGTCACCATGTGGTCTCTGAGTGGCTTGTGGTCCAATTTGCCTATAGCCACATAGAAACTGCAGGTTAATGAAACTGCACATTGCACTGCAGAACCATTCAGGGGCCACCCACAGTGAGATCTCTGTGGTCATCCTTCAGTTAGTATTCAAGAGGGAAAGAGGTCTCAGGCCCTTTCCTCAAAGTACAAAGTTTCCGTTTTCACCTGACATGGTAACATTTGTTCCCCACTTAGTATTTTACATTTAAATTGCTCAGTCCTTGTTCTAAGTTATAAAGGGTCCTTGATAACTTAGAACATTCAGATATTGCAGTGGGCTGAAGTGAGCCACGTCTCCTGAGGGCAGACGGCAGGGACTCAACCTTTCATATAGCTCCTCAAGCAAATCCGGAGGCCTCTGAGAACAGATTACATCTGCGGATACACCACGACAAACACCTCCCTCTGTGTCAGCTCTTATCTTAGTGCTAGATTAAGAACAACACCAATAATAGTAGTGATCACTTATCTAGTATTTATTATGTGCCAGGCCTAAGAGCTCTCTAATCCACACAGTAGCATGATGAGCTACATTTTCTTATCGTACCCATTTTGCAGATAAAACAACAGAGGCACAGAGAAGTCATCATATGTCCATATGTGGTAAATGTACTCAGGAGAGATTCTCTTAACCATATGATTTGTTAATTCTTTTTTACATTATAATGCGTAACGTGTTTGCTTATCTGCTTTATTCACCCAGTGCAGATGAGCTGAGGAACTGGAATAATAAAGTTGGGGGACAGATGAAAGTAGGTTGTTAGAAACAAGGCAGAGAAGTCATTTTGAAACAAATGAGGTGGAAAAGCCCAGACCTGTAACATCCTGTATATCATATGTTTGGTTTTTAAAATGACACTGTATTTTCAAGATACATTTATTTCAGTTATATCGGTTAGAGGATAGGGAATTGATTAATATATCTTAGATAAATTTTTATCCTAAGGAATAAAAATGAAGAAAACAAGTAAGAAAATCTTCTTGTTTCTACTTGGTCTGAGTACTTTCTCTGCTTTTCTACACTTTCTTCCATTTAATAACTCAGGCTCTTGCATACCTGGGTAAACACAGTGAATTAAAAAATGTTACTTTCAAAATGTTGTATTTGGAGAAAACAGAGCTCATGGAATGGGCATGCCTGTATTGGAAAGTTGTCTCTTAAGCTGTCAAAGCAGATGCAATGTCTTTGTTAAAGTTTTCTGTAGAGCTTTACTCATTGGGCAAGATATGTGATGTCCTCTTATCAACACCCCGAATTTCAAGACCTTTTCCCAAAAGTCCCTTTTTCCATGTGATGGCTCCCATCATTGTCTCTAGGGTATGGTTCATAGCAGCCTCAGCAAAAAGACTATGCTCTGGTTCATTCTCCAAATCCCGTAGGAAAAGTATATCTTTTTGTTCTGATGACAAAAATGTACCCCAGGCTCTCTTTTACTCCATTCCCTCACAGTTAAATTTAAACTCTTTTATTGTCTCATCCTCTGTGACATTTTAAGTTCTATTTTAGTATTTTAATATTGCATGATAATAATTTTATTTTATAAATAGTTATTAAAGCCCTATTCTGAACCATGTAGTTAGACATACAATGACTGTGATCCAGACAGGTGAATACTCACACATACATAAATATAGTGGGGGAGTCACATAATGGACAATGTGACATAGTGAGAAGTATGCTGTAATAGGATAAGAAGAGGGAGTGAGAGTAACCATAGGCAGGACCTACGAGAAGAAGCAATCTGAGAAGACTTCTTTGAAGAAGTTATTTCTAAGTTGAAATTTATCAGTGACTGTGATATTATCAGGTGAAGGGGCTAAGATGTAGAAGCTGGAGGTGAGTGCTCGGTGGAAGGAGAAAGCACTGTAGGCAAGGAGAACATCATGTTCAATGTCCGGGTGTACAGCATAGAGCATGGTGAAGAAAGCCACTCTGTATGCCAGGAGGTAGAGTTTGAGATCGAATTGCTGGAAGAAATGAGGCTGAAAATGAAAGCAGGGGCCAGAGCCTGGAAATGTGTTTGGCCATCTTAGGGAGTTTAGACTTTACCCTGGGCAATGTGGAATTACTGAAGGGTTTTAGGCTAAGAATGATAGGATTTGAGTTATATTTTAGAAAAAGCACTGCCATAGACTGAATGTTTGTGTCCTACCTCCAGTGAAATTCATATGTTGAAACCAAATCCCCAACATGATGGTGCTGGGAGGTGGGCCTTTGGGAGATTAAGTCATGAGGGCAGAGTCGTCATGCATGGAATTAGTGTCCTTATAATAGAGACCACAGAAAGCTCCTTTGCCCCTTCTACCACATAAAGACACAGTGAGAGGACAGCCATCTATGAACCAGAAAGCGGGCTCTCACAAGACACCAGATTTGCTGGCCTTGGTCTTGGACTGCCCAGCCTCCAGAACTGTGAGAAATAAATTTCTATTGATTATAAGGCCCTCAGTCTATGGTAATTTGTTATAGTAGTCTAAACGGACTAAGACAATCACTTTGTCTGCAGCAGTGCAATCAAATCAAAAGTTTGAAGTCAGAGAGATCTTTCAGGAGGTTGCTGGAGTTGTTGAGGTCATTTTAATGGTCACCTGAGCTAAGATTGTGGGAGTATAAATAGAGAGAAATGAATACTTCTCAGAATTTTTAGGAGATAGCACCTTGAGAAAACAGTGATTGGCTCTAAGTTGGACGACTGGGTTTATCATACCTAGAGTTCAAAAGAAAGATCTGGGATGGATTTATGACTTGGGAGTTAATAGTAGGGGGAAAAAAGTACAGAAGAATGTCAGATTGTTTAAGGAAAATGCATAATATAAGAAAACTAAGATGGCCCAGGAGAGACACCCCTCAAGACATTACTGCCTATGTATTCTTTTATTTATATCACATATTTTGGGTGCAATTACTTAATTGAATGTAATTACTCAACAAAAATAATTATATGAGTTGCTATGGAAGGAAAAATAATACTATCTATAAAAACCTCCTTTCAATAAACTTATTCAAGTTTTTGAATAGATTATCAACAATGAGACAAATAATATGATGAGATAAATTTTTCTGGAATGTAGCTTAGTGAAAAAGCTGATGAAGCCTGTGAGTCCTGAGCTGACTCCTGAAATCCTGGTAAGTAGTGGTTGAGAAAGTTACTGCACAAAGCTGAAAATGCTGAGGAGTGTTTGAGAGAGCTTGGGAGCAGCACGGCTGGAACTGAGGATTCAGGAGAGGAAAAGGAGAGATGCAGCTGACAAAGGTTGGGACCAGACTGTGATCTCTTGCTTTTCTACCTTCTATACCCAGGGAAGCCATAGCCAAGGAAGGACAACAGACAGATTATTTTGCTAACTGATCATTGATCATTCAAGATCCAGACAGTCTTCTCGAGGGTGAAAGACGCAGAATTCTTTTCAACAGTACTCTAGGTCAGTGGTTCTCAAAGTGAGATTTGTAGACCTCTGGGATCCCTTGCTACTGTTTCTGGGAGTCTGAAAGATCAACCCATTTTCATAATAATAAAAAGATATCACTTTCTTTTTCACTATATTAAAATTTTCACTAAAAGGATAACTGCTAACACCTTAGCACAAATCAAGGCGGTGGAACAAAACTATATTGTGATCACTGAATTCTTGACCTCCATGCACTTACAGAGGGGAAAATAAAAAGCTGGTTTAACTTAAGAATATCCTTGATGGAGCAGTAAGAGAATTAATTATATCAAATCTCAATCTTTGAGTTCATGTCTTTAAGAAGTCCTTGTGATGAAGTGGAAACTACAAACAAAGCATTTCTCCAGCCTATAGAAGTATGACAGTCTCAGAGAAAATGACTAGTATAGTTGGTTGAGTTGTGAGTTGAACTAGCTGCCTTTTTCATAGAAAGCTAATTTTACTTGAAAAACACTATGGTTATTTAGACATGGGTATTTGGCAGACTTTTTCTCAAAAACAAGTAAGTCTGTCACATCAAAAAACAGCTGACACTATTTATGACTGGTGACTGAATTCAAGCTTTCAAGTGAAAATTAGAATTTTGGAAAATTTATATCCATAACCTTGAGTTAGATAGCATTATAATACTTAAAGATTTTCTGATGAGATAGTGGTGATAGTAACAAATGTGATTTTTAAAATATTGTATGTAAAATGTGCCAACATTTGGCACATAGTTAAAATTGACTAATAAATGATGTTACAAAATAATGCATGGGTAAAAGATCCATTCAAAGAGCAAAATGATAAAACAAATTTAATATTACAAGCAAAAAAAGTTTATTTATATGAGTTTATATTTCACATTGCACCTAACCTTTAAGAGGTTAAGTTATGAAATCAAAGAAGATCTACAAATACCCCAAAGAGCTATTAAAATATTCTTCCTTTTTCTAATACATAACTGTGCAAGGCCAGATATTTATTTTTTAACCAAAACAACATATTTCAACAGAATGAGTACAGAAGCAGATATGAAAATCAAATCATCTTCATTAAGCCAGACATTATTTTACATATGCAAAAATGTAAAATAATGCCACTTTCTCACTAAATGTTGCTTTGTTTTGGAAAAAAATGTTTGAAAATATAGTTATTTTATGTATATATTTTTATGCCATCATGTAATGGGTTCTTTTTATTTTAAATAAGTAAATATTTATGAAAATTTGTCTCAGTTTTAATTCCTAAAACAGCACATTTCATAGACATAACCCATGCCAACATGAGGTCTTTAATATTTTAAGAGTGTAAAGGACTCTTGAGACCTAAAAGTTTGAGAACTGCTGCTATAACCGATAGTTTAGGTTGTGATATGTTTAGTGATACAATGAATGTGTTTTAAACCACTATCTCTTACACTTATATAGCATTTTATCATTTAAAAGGGCTCTCACATTAAATAATTTGATCTAGGTATGTTAGGAAACTGAGTCAGAGAGGTTATGTAGCTTAAAAAGGTATCACTGCTAGCAAAGTACGAGAACCAAGACTAGTTTTGACTCCCAGTTCCAAGCTCCTTCCATGATATCCATCTAGCTCTGGATTAGATTAGACACACTTTTCAGAACTCTCGGAAGCTAAAGTTACTCACTACTCAAACTTTTGTACTTTCATTTTCCTACTTTGCTGTTCTTACATTTGCTTAAATGTCCTGATTTTGCCAATGTCAATGGGCAATATAACCCCTCTTAGATAATGTACAATACGGACGCATACTTTAAATTAAACTAGGCTTTACTCCTAATAGATTACTGTTGGTCTCAGTTCCCACCTTAGTGCTTCCAGGTAAATTCTTCTTTGTGACTTAAATAGGCCCCTTTTTCTGTGGCCCCATCTGGAGGAGATCGCTGGTTGTACTTATATTTATGGCTCCTACTCTTTGTAAACCCCTTAAATGGAGACCACACTGATCACATAGTACTCCCAGGCTCCTACCTTCTCCCTTGAGTTTAATTTATCAGCAACTTGGTGTGATATGATTCTAGGAGAAGTTTTAATAAGTTTTTTTTGCTGTAACTGAGAGTTAAACATAATATTAACATTTTTTTTACACTATCCTTCATTTTGCTCGTGTCCTAGTTTGCATTTTTGACCCCCTGTGAAATGATTGATTCTACTTCTCAGTGTAGTTTCTGTGATTATTCTGATAATCCTTAAACATCATTCTTCTTTTCATGATAGTTTTATCCACTCAGTACTTCTGTAATACTTTGCAACTCCCTCTGTTATAACTTGTTACCCTATATTATTATTTGTTTAACCCTAGACTTTTAACCCCTTTTAGAGAGTAAAGGCACATATTTTTATGTGCCTAGGATCAAGCACTACTATCAAGAGGCATACAATAAATAAGTATTCAATAAATAAATGAATGAAAGAATGAATGAAGACACTGATCATTATCATTTGCCTAGATCATTATTCAAAATCTTCAAAACACCATATGTAGAAGTATGGCTGGAAATATCTTAAAACACTTGACTAATTTATAATGACAATTTAAAAATTATAAAATGTTGAGAAATAAACCTAATGAAAGAAGCGTGAGACCCCCTACACTGGAAAAATTACTAATAGAAATCAGAGCAGATTTAAATATAAAATGGGATATACCATGTTGAGAAATTAGAAGACTTAATATTTTTTGAATATTAGTTCTTCCTAAGTTTATCTCTAAATTCAATATAATCCTAACTCAAATCCCAGCAGCTTTTTTATGAAAATTGACAAGCAAATTCAAAAATGTGTTTGGAAATGTAAAGGGCCATGAAGAGGATTACTAGAAGAAGTCAAACCTTGTTATTAAGCTGTACTATTTAAGACAGTGTGATATTGGCTCAAGAATAAACATATATGCCAGTGGAAAAAAAGGGCACACAAAAACTGACCCATAATTAGAAGTGTCACCTGATTTATAACGAGCGTCAATACAGTGCAGTGGGGCAAAGATAGCCTTTTTTTAAAAAATAGTTTTGGGTCAGTTGAATAACTATGTGGAAAAAGGTGAATCATGACCCCATTCCCAACCTCATACGATACACAAAAATTAGTTCTGGATGTTAAGGAGATCTAAATGTGAAAGTAGAATAATAAAACAGAAAAAAGAAAATATCAAAAATCTTGATGACCTTAAGCTAAGCAAAGATTTCTAAAATAAATTATGAAATGCACCAGCCATAAAAGAAAAGATTATAAATTAAATTTCTCTATTAAAATTAAGGACTTAGGTTTATCAAAACATAATTAACAATGGAAAAGGCAATACATAGATACTTGTAAGAAGATATTTGCTAGACATATATTCAACAAATAACTGATTTCCAAGATATATAAGATCTCCTATAAATGAATAAGAAAATGGCAGATAATAAAATGTAAAAATGTTCAGAAGTCTTAAAATGACATTTCACAAATAAGAATAATCCAAGTGGCTAATAAACATAAATGAGATATTCAACTTCAGTAACATCAAGGAAATGCTAATTAAACTATAGTGATATACCATTTACATGTCCACCAGAATGGCTAAAATGAAAAAAACAACACCATATTTACAGAGATCATGAAGCAACTGGAACCTACATATACTGCTGCTGGGAATGCAAATCATTTCAACCAACTTGTAAAACTATTGTAACTAATGAACCTGAATGTACTCATGTCCAATGACCCAGTATTTATTAAGTATATAACCCACAGAAATGCTGCTATGGACTAAATTGTGTGCCCGCCTCACCTAAAAAAATAAAAATAAAAATAAAAAAATACACATGTTAAAGTCCCAACCACCAATGTGACTATAGTTGGAGTCACATGCCTTTAATTAAGTAATTAAGGTTGAATGCAATCCTAAGGGTGAAGTTCTAACCCAATAAGACTGGAGTCCTTATAAGAAGAGGAAGAGCCCCAGGAGTGTACACACAGAGGAGAGGCCATGTGAGGACATAGCAAAGAGGCAGTTGCCTGCAAGTCAAGGAAAGAGGCCTCTCAAGAAACTAGACCAGTTGATACCTTGATCTTGGAATTCAACCTCCAGAACTGTGAAAAAATAAATTTCTCTTATTTAAGCTACCCAGTCTGTGTTATTTTGTTATGGCATCTCTAGCAAACTAATGCATTTGCATTCAGATGTTCATGCACACACACAAAATAAATGTAGAACATTCCTAGCAACACTAGAGAACAACCAAAACCTAGAAACAGCCCAGATGTGCATCAAGGGTAGATTGTATAAATTGTTGTAATGTATACAATGGAATGATTCTATTCATATAAGTTTCTGACAAATCAGTCAAAATGAATCTGTAGTGTTAGAAATCAGGAGAGTGGGTGACCTTGGGGGCAATAACAGGAAGTGAGCAAAAGGGGGCTTTCTGAGATGCTGTAATATCGGTTTCAGTGAGTGCTGGTTACGTGGATATGTCTCTTGTGAAAAAGTTATTGAATTGTACCATTATTTACATAGTTTTCTTGTGTTACACTTCAATGGCAAATGATAGGTCTGGGATTCAAACCCTGGCTTTGTGGCTCCAAATCTCTTGTTATTTCATTATATTATAAAATGGTTTTATTTTCTGATCATGTCAGGTAGTCTTAAATATCTGTGCACATTCTTCGATCATCTATAATGACAACTCATACCATTAAAGATGTTCTAGAACTTTTGCTCTGACTAAAGAGCTCCCTGTAATAAGGTTCTCTTCAATAAAACCTGCTTTTATTTTTAATTTCAGAACGTTTTGTTCTCACTAAGTTAGAAAGCAATTATCTTCCATAGTCATGTTTTCTCCCATGAAGCTCAGAAGCAGAAAGGGTTTTGCCCTCACAAAACGTCCTGCATGCTTACACTGACTTGAAGTTTCCCATGCTGAGTCATGCTGGGAATGCGGCAAAGCTCCTGGCTTTAAAAGTTCTCAGAAACTATTTAACCTCAAGTTCATCGAACACACTCATACTCTAATGCATGGCAAACGTAGTACATGGATTTTCTCCTAGTACTTTCCATTTAAATCTCTCAAGTATTTGCTCTTTCATTTAAAAATTTTCCTTTTGATCTAACCAATTTTTTTCACATAATGAGTCAACTAAAGCATGTTTCTCAAACATGGCACAAACCACAGGAAAGCCCCCAAGTCCACAGATTTTCTGTTCATGTCTTTAAAGTTAATTAAACCCCAAATTGTTCAAGTCAAAGTCTTTAATATAGTCTATTGATTATCAACTGTTCCAATTTCTAAATGTACACTACCATAGAATTAAAAATAATAACTATTTTATCTTAAAAGAGATATAACTAAAAGAAAAAATATAATACAAACTTTTGGTAAATAATTGTATCTTTTTTCTCCCGTATCTTCTATTGTCCCATTTTACCAGTTATTCGTTTGAAAGAAAAATTTCAAACCTTAGAATTTGCTGAGTCACTTTCCCTGCTTCTTTGCCACCATTCTAGTGGTGTTTTATTGTCAAAAGTCATATTCGCCTTTCTGTCATGTTCTCAGAAAAGATATTCATTTACACATATCCTCTCTCAGCTTCCGCACAGCTAGCTTCCTGTTGCTCTCTCCAAACACTGCTGCTGGAAGTGATCTTGTTCATGCTGATCAAAGAAAGACAGTGAAATTCATCTCCCCCTCCTCCACCTCTTCTCTCTGTCTCTGTTTCTCTCTCTCTCTCTCTCTGTCTCTCTCTCTGTTTCTCTCTCTCTCTCTCTCTCTCTCTCTGTCTCTCTCTCTCTCTCTCTCTCTCCCTCTCTCTCTTTCTCTCCCTCTCTCTCTCTTTCTCTCTCTCTCTCCCTGTTCCATTTTACATAGAGAAAAACAATTGCATAGGAAATTAGAAAGACCCAAATGTGATATTTTCCAAATTTAACCAAAATTATAAAAGATACACCTTTTTATTTTTGCCTTGAGAATCATAGAACAAATAGATTTTCATGTGAGAAAAGTAAATGCATTGCAATGTTTTAAGGAAAAAAAAATGTAGTTGGGCCAGGCATTTCATAAGTTTTAGATGGTACTCTATGGATCTCTTGTTTCTAGTTCATTCTAAAACATATTCTGACTCACTTAATATTCCAAAATTTAGTTTTCTGAACCAAGCTCCCTGCTCTATATCTCATTTCTTATCCCATCTCTTATTACTTTCTTTGATATTGATGTTATGGCCCAAATTACCATGTTGCTTCCCCTTATCATTTATATCAGCAGATAGCATTTCATCAGTGAGTCATCAAATATTTATCAAGAACCTACCATATCAGGCACTGTTTTAGGTAGGAGGTCTATAGATTTGAACAATGCAATTAAGAAAGAGTCATGATAGTAAATATATAACATAATATCAGAAGATGATAAAACTGAATTGGTATAAGAGAATAGAGAGCTAAGGAGTGGAGAGACTACCTTAGTTAGTGTCCTAGAGATGCTCTCTCTAAGAAGAAGATGTGAGGAGGGAAACTTTAGTGAAGTTGGGAATCAAGACAATCAAAAATCTAGAGTAGTGTGTTTCAGCCTGGGAGAGTAGAGGTGATTCATTGAGAGGGATGCCCGAGGAAGGATTAAGTTCAGCATGTTCAAGGACCAGCAACAAGGTCAATGTGGCTGGTGCCAGATGAGGTAGGGGGTAGGAAAGGAGGTTGGAGAGTTCACCAAGACAGAGTGTTTAGATCCATTCAGGGAGTGGCAAAGAGAAACTTATTTGGCATTTATCTTCCAAATTATATTTAGAAATATATTTGGACTTTTTTCAGTTACTAGAAGACATTGGAAAATGTTAAACAGGGGAGCGATTTGAACTGACATATATTTGTTCGGTCTCCTTGACTGAGGTGCGGGGAATTAACTACAGAGGCAGCAAGAGTGTAGGAAGACTCCTCAAGGCATTCCTGTCCCTCCAGGTCACACAACCTTGTATGTTTCTCAGATGTGGCTCCGCCGTTTTATCTGAGCAGCTCATTCTTTGGCCACCTTAAGTGATAACTTGCTGCCTCATCTCTCTGCCTGGCTCAAACCCAAGACTTTGCCATCTTCCTTCTGCCTCAACATGGCATTCTTCAGTTGGTCTCTGCTACTAGGGAGCAACCCACACCCCCACAGCCAATTTGTACTTATGCCCCGTCACCAGGACACTGGAATATTTTAAAATCTTTGTTTATTTCTTTATTTGACATTCCTTCTTTTTCAGTGGACCTAGAATTCCAAACTCTCTACAGTTTAAATCACACAAGTTCAATGAACATGCATATAAAAACAATTTAATTCTGGTAATGATGTTAGAAAAGTTTTAAATAAAGCAAATATTCTTTCCGAAACTTCTACATCAAACAATCTTAATGAGTTGCACAAACTGACTAGAAAATGGAGACATCAGTTCCTGAAAAGTCTTGGAACTTTGCCTTAATCCATAGCTTGGAAAGGCAAGAAGGGAATGTTACAGAAACATTTCACTTAATTTTACACAGGTCAAGAAAAACCACATTTTTTCAAACATCTTTAAACATCATGTCCGTTATTTATTTACAACACCAGATACATGCAGGCTTCTGGTGTTGGTGGAATGCAGCTGACATCAGAAGAATTTCTGGCTGCTCAATTACGCTTCAAAGTTGTTAAAATTTTCCAGAGCAAATATCCCCAATTTCTGATAACACAAGGTACATTATGTACAGAAAATGCACTAGGTTAAAACAGAGTCAAACCCTTGGAAATAAAATGGTAGTTTTCAGTCATAAAAACTACTCCCATTTATCACTACTGAATAAAATGAAAAGGGTAGAGGTTTGTGGGGGGGTGCTTTGAAAGCAGGATAAGTGTTCCTCATGACTTCCCTTGTGAACAAGGGCCTCAGATCAGCCTGCAAAATGGACATCAGAGAGATTCACGTTACCCCAGTGTGATAAATAATGAAACACAATGAATAATTGTCAGCAAGTTCTTAGAACCTTCTCAGACCCAAGCTACCATGCAGAATGCATTACCTCAGGCTCCACAGGGTCATGGGGGAGGTAACCAAGTGTTGGGACAAGTAAATAGACATTATTGTACTGAACTCCTGTCGTTATAACAACCCTTTGGAAAAACCGAGATTCCATTTTTCTCAGTTGCTTTCCCAACTGTGTTGGGAAAGAATAAACGGTCTTTGCAAACGGTAATCCCAAGTATGCAAATTTAGCTTCTAATCTTACAGTGGAACCATAGACCTGACTATAGAATTAATTTTTGAAATAAATACTTTATCTTTCATTTTCACTTATCTGAAAATATTCCTGTAATACGAAAATGCTGTGTGCACGTAATATTTATAAAAGGGAGGTAATGACACAGAAGGTCCAATTATGCTGCAGATACATAACCAGTACTTTGGTACCACAAGGAGGAAATGGAACTCAGCTTCTTATGAAACAGGTATCGAACTCTTCTACTTTAGGAACCAGTGAGATGTCACTTCACAATATCTAAGGCTGAAGTAACTCTAAGGGTGTCCCAAGTTGTGTAAGGGTAAGTAAAGGCTGCTTCTTGCTACTTTTGCCTGTTTATTTAACTTCAAGGTCAATATAGGACCTGAAAAAAAAAATGTCATTTCTCAAAATCCTTAACCTTTTTTCAGGAGCAATTTACAATTTTGCAGCACCAGCTTAGGAGGCAGAAGACATGAATATGGCCTTAACTCATCAATGCCCAGTTGACTATATGACTAAAGTCATCAGCTAATTGCCCTATTTATTATTATTCTCCATTCCCCTTCATCCACCAGCATGTATTCTCTTTATTTCCATCATAACACTTAATAAAACTTAAAATTATTTTTATTTTCTTATTTATTTACTATCTCTACCACTAACACATAAATTACATAAGGACAGAAAACATGTCTGTCTTGTTCAACTTCCTATTTCTCAAGAGCACTTGTCTAGTAAAAAATGAAAATTTAGTAAATATCTACTGAGTGAATGAGTAAATGAGTCTTAACTGAGAATTGAGGGTGGAGGTGGGAAATACTATCTACTTCACAAGATTTTTAAATATCAAATGAGATTATACATTTAGAGCATTTTATAAAGTAAAGGTATAATTAAAATGAGCTGTTGTTACTATTTACTCCACATGAAAGTCTTCTAATTCTAGAGAGAATAGAATCTCTTTCTTCATAACCAGTGGGCAAATAATTGTAATGTTGCTTAATGTAACAGAGTTGTCAAACATAGGTTTCTGGTAAACTAACCTTTGAATAGAAAAAAAAAAAAAAGATAATTTTGCTATAGTAGACAAATGGGAGAAAATTATTCATATTTTATTATTTTAATTGATATAATATTTAATTTTGTATGGTATAATACTACTTATAAGCAATCTTTCATCTGAGTTCAGAGAACTGTTATGGCACACCATCTTTGTCTTATGTTTATACGAAATTGCATGTGGATTCCTTTCTTGTTGGAAACAAGATGCTAAACTTTAATTCAATACCTCTATGGAAAGACATGTGAAAGATAAACTAGGGTTTTTAAGCCACAGTTGTTAGTTGATGGACTATTTAGAGAATTTCTTAAGAGTCTTGAATAATAAGACATGTCATCCAAAAAAATCTTTTCTGTCCCTTTGGGAATTCGAACTATTTAGGGTTACATAATACTACTTCAATATGTAGTTTACTGCTAATAAACTGTACAAATGTCACCATTTTAGCTAGACAGTCTCAGAAGCAAACATGAATATCAGCGATAGAAAAATAATTTGTTTGTCCTACACCCCAGCCAGAGCTATGCTTATCATTATGGAAAGACCAAGTGTGTGAAAGAAGTTCTTATTTTTATTTTTAGGAGACTATGAGAAAAGCATCCAAAAGGACATCCATGGGGCATCTCTCCCATGTTTTTATTTAAAATTGGCATCTCATTGCTTAAGGGTTTAGTTATTTTATGCATTCTGGATAATATCATTTTGAGAAATGTTTATTACAATTAGTCATATTTTACCATTAAAATCTAATATAGATCAATTCTATTTCATTCAACAGACACATTTATTGTGCACTTCATATGTGCTAAGCTCTGCTCTAGACACAGTGTAGCAGGTAGCACAAGGAAATTTGCATTGTGGAAACAAAGGTATGTACTTAACGTCGCAAAAGTATAGTTTGTGCAGTGTTAGAAGGATAGAGTGCTTTCGGAGGGGCGGGGGCAGAGGGGACAAGCACCAGTTCAACACCACCCAGCTGAGCAGGTCAAGAAATGATTCCTGGGCAAATGCACCATCCTTGTGCCCCGGAGGGCTGATTCCTACCAAGCCCTAGATAGGATTGCTGGAAACTCCAAGACAAATTTTTAAAATTCTGAACAATAACAGAATTACATTTAGTTCTCTAGTCATTCCTATCACCGTCTTCTCCCTGCACTTGGCTGTATTTTCCTTCACTTTTAAACTTTGATTACTCTGCTTACAACGAAAACTGCAGTATTCTAGGGCGTTTTTTACCTCCTCTGCAAATAATTAATGTAAATAAAAGATGAAAAGAGTCTTTTTACCCAAATGTTCATACTTATCCCTAATGCTTACTTTTCACGAAAAAGTAAGATTTAATAGCCCAAACTCTTGAAGCTTTGCACAGCTACAGCTAATAGTGCAATGAGACTGAGAGAACGAGCCAGTGATTGGGGTTGTGAAATACTGGATATTCTAGTGATGATTCTAAGAAGACTGTAAAAAAATGATATATGAATCTGTTTGTGTCTGTGAACATGTGCATTTTTTTAGAGGAGAGATTCATAGCTCTCATCAGATTCTCAGAGAGGTCTAAGAAAGAGGAAAAAATGTTAAGAATCATTTGATCACCAGTGATGATACTCAGATAAATAAGGGCGCTTGATCATTTGTATTGTGACAATGCAAGTTGACGTCTCTCATCGACTTCTCTTTTCAATTTCAATTCCTGTTTACTTTCTCTCTCTTACTTTAGTCCTCTGTCTGCTACCACTCACGAGAGCCAGTCCAGAAACCAAAAAGTTGGGAAATCACTAAGCATGGAGGTATTACCAAATTTGTATGACTTTCAAGTCGTGTTGGAGGATGACAGAAGAGAGCTGAGTATAGGAGGGGCTGTATTACTCATGCTCTTCCTTGTCTCCCTCAGACCCTGTGGAGGATCGTGTACTCCCTCCTCCTCACCTCCACACTCTCCTCCTCTCTTTGAACAATGTTTTGCCACCACAGATCTTGTGCTTCAGCTGCAGACAACAGACAACCATCGTGTAAATCTCTATCTCACAGTGCTCAGATCAGATGGGACACTGAAGTAAAAAGATAGTGGTATTTTGGAAAATACACATGAATATAAACATTAACATGAAATTCTTCCTTCACAGCAGTCACCTGAGGATGATTCGTTGCTCAAAACCTTTGTAGAACATCTTCAGATTTGGTTTAGTCTCATCAGCATAAAGCAAATTTCTCAATGTTGGCCACAGTTTGGGGAGATTTAAAAATTACCTGATATTCTGACATGAAAATTCTGATTTAACTGAGATAAAGCAATGATTCTCACCCTGGGCCATGCATTAGAATCATCTGTGGATATTTTTAAAGATACACATACATGTTCCCTAACTCCGGACAACTGAATGTGAATCTCTAGGGGTGATATCTACACGATTCTATTTTTGAAACTTCTTAGGTGATTCAAATATGCAGTAAGGGGTTGAGATTCACTCCTCTGCATTCATATTTCATTATTGGTCTAAAATATTAACAGCCTGCTCTATTCAATGGAATTACCTCCACACAGATCTTGGCTTTTTCTAAAAACTGAATCTACCTTTCAGAATTTTTTAAACAACTTGCACAAACCCTAGCAATATAGTTAAAACAAAGAGGTGGCCTTATGCTGAATCCATTAAAAATCCTCCTAGGTGATTTCTTTCGAAGGGCCAGCATTCTGGGAGTTCTAAGTGGATGTTTATGATCAATATGCCCCGTTCTGAAGCTTTCAAAATTATCCAAATTTGTGGATACTGCCAAAATATATGGTTTCGTCCATAAGATATATAATAGAGTATGAGTGAACAACCACAAAGCAACATGAAAGAGTCCCAACAGGAAAGTTCATCCAAGATTTCTTACTAGCAAAATAATAGTTAATATTTATTGAATGATTACTATGCACTTATGGTTCTCTGAGAACTTTATATGCACTATAAAATTTATTCACAACTCTTTTCTGGAATGGCATTATTACCCCCAAATTAAGGTTTAGAGAATTTAAGTGATACTTCTGTTTTTTCAGTTTCATAGAACTTTGATGTCCAAGTAAAATTATAACTTATTACATGGTATTGACTGTTAGGATAAAACAAAATAGTCAAAATTATGAGCCATATGCCTATAAATGCCAAGATTTTACTCCTTGCATTCTAACAATTATGTTAAAATACCAGTCTGTTAATTCTATTTCTTGTATCACAGAAATCCATTGCTTTTGAAACTTTAAAGCTCATGGTGAGAACTTTTCTTCTCAAAATATTTTATTTTCTATGTTCTCTCAGTGGACCTGGTGGAGGACACTTAAGATGGAGTTCAAAGGAAACAGTGACTCAAAATTTCTGCAAAGCAATAGATTCACATTTAAAGGAAACACACACACACACACACAATCTCTCTGTCTGCAGTGTCAGAATTTATTGTTCAGTGATTTATCAATATTGTATTATTACAGCTGAATTTACACTGACTGGAAAAAGTTTATTCACTCAAATCACAAAGACACTGTTGTTAGCAGAATAATGGCCCCCTAAAGATATTCATGTCCTAATACCTGGTACCAATGAAGATGTAACCTTACATGGCTCAAAAGACTTTGTAGCTATGATAACAATTAAGGACCTTGAGATGGAAAATTATCCTGAATTATCTGACTGGGTGGGTTCAACCTAATCACGTGAGTCAATAAAAGTAGGAGAGGCAGAAGAGGGAATCAGACAGGTATGGTTTGAAAAAGATTCTACTTGCCTTTACTGATTTTAAAAATGGAGGAAGGGAGTATGAGCCAAGAAATGTGGGCAGTCTCTAGAAGATGGTAGAGGCAAGGAAATCATTTTCTCCTAGAGACTCCAGAAGGAACATAGCCTTGCCAACGCCTGATTTTAGCTCAATTAGACCTGTGAGGGACTCATGATCTACTGTACAATAATAAATATGTGCCATTTTAAGCCACTATATTTGTGATAATTTATTATGGAAGCAATAAAAAACTAATACAGGCACAGTCCTAGATTTCCCATTAAATCACTTTTAATTGCTAAAGAAGTCTTTACATCACAATGTCTGCAACTCTAAGTGGAGATAATATAGCATTTTTCAGGAATAAATATATCCTTTTCTTAGTTCTTACAATTTTTTAAATTATATGCTATTCTTTATGTTTATTTAAAAGTGTCATCAACAATAATGTCAGTAGTTACCATGTCATTTGTTTAAATTCAGTCACTACTTGAATTCTATTTTCATTGTTATTTCATCAGTTAATGTTTACTGAGGATCTGTGATTGCAAGGCAATTTCACTAGGTATAAATGAAAGTTTCTTACCTGTAATTAAGTATTGTACGAAATAATGTTTTTGGTGCCAAATTAGAGAAACTTAAGCCATTTTCTTGAACTTTTCAAAGTTTAGCTATGTAGTAGGACTGTTGCATGTTTATTCATTTCTTAATCTCAAATCTTTGTTTAAAATGAACGTGTGCACAACGAATAAAATAAACTATTTTATAACATTGATAAAATTCCAGAAAATAATAAAAATGCAACAGGATTTTTGAAGTAAAAGTTAAATAAAATTTATCATGACCACTGTTGAACATTAGCATGGCAAATGATGTATGAAAAATAGGGCAAAGTAGATGGCACTATAGATAGGGGCAGGATTGATTGTATGTTGATGTTGGGTAATAGGTGCATTGGGGCTTATTACAATATTTATCTGCATTTGTGTAGGTGTGACATTCTCCACATTATAAAGTTTATTTTAAAAATATTGCACATTAAAAAGGATGATCATCTATTTTTGACTTAAAGCCAATTTAAAGGAAAGTTGGAAACAACTAATTTTTTCCTATAAATTGATTCTTACATCTGTCTTCTTCTTTTCATTTTACCTGTCCCATTCACCCTAGTTCAGACATTCATTACTTGTTTCCTAGATTCTTGCAATCAACTCCCACCTAATACCCCTTTCTTCAATATCTCCCCAAATTCATCCCTTTTACAAATGCCATGCTATTCTTTATGCCAGTCCAATATGCAAAAACTTTTTAAGGACATTCTGTATATAGATTCCTCTGTCCTATTTTTAAAGTTTCCGCTCTTTGGCCCAAACTATTTATTTATTTAACTTGTCTCTAACCCAACAAATGTGAGAAGAGTCTAGTCTCCTCATTCTTCTAAAGATGCCGTGTTCATAATTGCTGTACAGAGACAGCCTTCTCCTCTCCATGTATTCCAGTTCTACCAATCTCTTAAGATTGATTCATTTCCTTGAATCTTGTTTTATTTTTGGATATTGAAATAAATTGATGATAACAGACATATAAATATATTTTTATATGCTAATATTAGAAATATATAATATACATATTTTTATCTTAATAAGCTTATTTATTTAATTGGATCCATTTAAATGTGTCAATTACTCAGAAAATGATCACTTGACTATTCACAATGAGAGAACTTAATGGAATTTTTTGCTTCCTCATATCTAGTTTTTGTCATTAAATTTAAACCAAACTTGATGAATTCTATTATTTTGAGGTGTTACTTAGAGGTAGGTAGTGGTTGACCTTTTGGTTATTTCAAAGTACTTCTAAGGATAAACAACCAAATGATAAAGATGATGAAAAATACAAGATGGATGTTCTTTCTTTCTCTTACAGTTGGAATCCAGTGCCTTTTTTGAGATGCCTTTGCCTGCTGAGGATGAGGGCTGCCTACAAAGTGGTGAGCTGGAACCATTGTCCCTTATACAATGCTTTCCATAAAACCTTGCCGGGGTTAACCTCAAAGGAATGCAGTTTGCCTGGGGCCAAGACCTCCAGCAGCACATCCATGAAAATCAGCAGTGTGGCAGAGTGTACAATTTCAATCTACAGAGCCATACAAGAACCCCTTGATAGGATAAACATCATCATAGGTCCAGGGCATCATGAGATTAAGGGTGAAATTGGATTTCTACTTAAAAATGTAATTATATTATCTAATAAAGGGTCTCTGTTCTCATTAAAAACTTTTCTTCATCCAGAATATTTCTACCCTAAAAACACTAACTATTATAGTACTTTAATTTGTATTGGGTTAAATTAGCTTATAGGCTTTACCATTCCTTTTGCTTTTCTTCAGGACTTGGCTACTTATATATATAAAGACCTAGCGACATTTGTGAACAACCTAGCGACATGTGTGAGTAGGCACTTGGAAAACTTGTGTCGTCCCAGATTGACTTCTACATGGAATTTATAGCCCTCTTTTTTGCCCTCATTTTGTTTGTCAATTCCTCCCTTCACATCCTTGACACTACTCTTCTTATTCTCCTCCTACTTCTAACTCCTCAGTCCACCTTTCTATGTTGATTTTTTGAGAAATATTATCCTTGACATGTGACACCAAAACTCTCACTCTGTGCCCTTTCAATTACATTTCTATTTTGTTCAGTTACCAAGCACTCCATTTTCTCCCAACCAGCCCCCTCCTGCTTTCATTCCCTGCAGTGCTTACCTGGGTACCTCTGAGATACTCTATTACTCTCAACTCATTTCTCAGAATATCGACTCTTGATGGTGAGGATGTGGAACAAAAGGAAACTCTCATTTATTGCTGCTGGGAATGCAAAATGACAAAGCTATTTTGAAAGACAGTTTGACGATTTCAGACAACTAAACATTTTCTTACCACATGATCTATCAATCATACTGTTTGGTATTTACTCGAATAAATTAAAAACTTACATTCACACAAAACCCATAGCAGATTTATTCATAATTACCAAAACATGGAAGTAGCCAAGGTGTCTTTCAATAAACAAATGGACAAATAAATTGCTACAGTGGATACATTATTTTTTTATTTCAAGAGAGCCAGTAAAAGAGAAATAGGAAGGAAAATCTTTTTATTTTCATTTCATTAATATTTTTAAAATTTTATTAAGTTTATTGGGGTAACATTGGTTAATAAAATTACATGGGTTTCAAGTGTACAATTATATAACATGTCATCTATATATTGCATTGTGTGTTCATCACCCAAAGTCAGATGGATACATTATTTAGTGACAGAAAGAAATTAACCACCATGCTATTAAAAAAAAAAAATGGAGAAACTTTAAATACATATTGCTAACTGAAAGAAGCTGTATGAAAAAGTTACATACTGCACGATTCTCACTATATAACATTCTGGAAAAGACAAAACTATGGAGACAGTAAAAAGATCAGAGATTGCCAGTGGTTGGAGGAAAAAAGGATGAACGGGTGTAGCACAAAGATTTTTAGGGCAGGAAAACCACTCTGTATAATACATGTCAGTATACACTCGTCAAAACTCATAGAATGTACAGCAAGAGTGAATCCTAATGTACTGTTTGGACTTCGGTTATAATAATGTGTCAATGTAGGTTCATTGATTGTAACAAATGTATTGATCTGGTGGAGAATGTTGATGATGGGGAAGCAGTGTGGAGCGGGAGCAGTATATAGGCTCTTTGAGCTCAATTTCACTATAAACCTAAAACTGCTATAAATAATTGTAAAGATTTAAATCAACTCTGGATCAATGTAGCAGACGGCTGCCTAGCACTGATGAAAAACCAGAACAGCCAAGCCAATGGCAACTCCAGACACTTATCATTTTCACTCAGTGCTGGTCTGCAAGCTCCTAATGAAATCATTTTGACCTTTATATCCCCAGCTATGCTAAACTTTGACTTGTCTTTAAATGTCCTACATAACCACATCCCCTTTCACTCATCAAATGGTATCTCCTGAGAAAATGAAAATCAACAGTAAGATCTTTTCAACTTACTTCCTCATAGGTAACCCCTAAATGTGTTGTCATCTGTTCCCACTCCATTCCCTCATTCCTTCTGTCTGGATGGAAGAGCGGTCTTTCCTTCCATTCAAGGTTAGCCTCTCCGTTGTACTTTAGATTCCTTTCCCCTTTGCTTAGAGTGGCCCTATCCCATCACTCATACATATTATTCTACTATATTCTTGCTCTCTCCATCTTTCAACTGGCTTTCCCTCCTGGCATAAACATGCTCAAGTCTTTCTCATCTTAAAGAGAAATCTCCCTTGACCTCATTACTCTTTCATTTGTTGGCAGGCTTCAATATCATTCAATTGTAGTGGTCAGAACATTCTCATGGCAAGTGAAAGAAAATCCCACTTGAACTGACTTAGAATAAAAGGGAGATTATTTACTCCTACAACCCAAGAAAGTGGCGAACTACTGAAGTGTGAGAAAGGTAGAGATTCAGCTGAGACTCAGGAACCATCAGAGACTCATTTTTTGCCTCGATTCTCTCCCCATCTTAATATCAACCGCATTGGACTTTATTTTATCTTAATACAGTTGCCTTTTCTTCACATGTTAAGAAACCAGGTTCCTGAATTTTACCACATCTATCTTTTATCATCAAAGAGGGACTAACCACTCTTTTCTGAATCTCACATTAAAATCCCTGAAAAAGGAGAGAGTGAAGGAAAGAAGATTGTGTAGGAAGAATCTGGAACTACAGTGCAGCTCTGAGACCGTCTCAGCTGGCCCAAGGAGCTCCACTGCAGACTGCCGTAGAAGAGCTTCACTGCAAAGAATGCCACAGAAGAGCTTCGCATTGGTCAGTGGCCAGGCCTTACTCCTCTGCCAGTGTTCACTCATTAATGAGGGCCATCCAGAAAGAGTGTAGCATCAGCTCAAATGCTCTTAACAGATTCCAAAGTTGCTGCAATGGAGGCTGTCACCTAAATGTATCAGGTTTTCTCTTGAAGAGAAATCAAAGTGACACATAAGTATGGCTACATATGGTGCACGACATTGTCATTCATTGTTTGTCTTTCCTCCTCCATTAAGTGCTTAAAAATAAACAGAATTTTAATAAGCAAGCGATAAACTAAAAAGTATTTATTAATTTGATTTAGTTTGTTTATTTTGTCATATATAGACATTATCTTATTAATCTTTTCATCTCCAGATACATGTTGAATGTTTGCTAAACAAATGAGTGAATAAACAGATCCGATGAAGAACAATGAGGCCATCTTGATGTCTTACCTCTAAAAGTATATTTTTAGCTTTGTGAGAATATTATAAATGATTTTTAAAAAGTATATTTCTTCTCTTACTTTCACTTGCATTAATTTCATCTCACCAACTATTTGGCTGTGGGTTTTTTAGCAGTAAAATGTAGAGATGTGACTGTCACGAGTCCTGAGCATGAAAAAAAGAAATCAGAACATCGATATTCTTATGATAAACATATCAAGCTCATGTAGACAGGGGCACAAAAGCAATTCTAAACCTTCATTTCAATTTTCAATACATTTGACAGTCTTGACAAGATCCTGCTTTACTAAGAATATAGAAGCCATGTATTAGGTGTGAAGTCCTTCAGATTCCCTCATGATTTATCATTTATTTCAAAATCTCCTTAAAAAACCAATAATATGTAAAGGCATGGAGAATTGCAGAAGCAGCAGGTGTTGAGCACCTTACTATCCATCAAACACCGCATTGTGCTTTCATCTCCAAGCTCCAGCACAGATGTGGATCTCAGGGAGGATATGCGAGTATCCAAAGCCAAGTTAAATCCTATTTTTAGAGCAGAGATTTGAAGCCAAGTTTCTTTGACTCTCAAACCCAAACATGTTATTTCCACAGCACCATTGATTCTCTATTTAAAAATCTTATTTGAGCCCAAAAAGAAATCTAGTTCAACCAAAAGAAAATCTCTCTTCCACCATTCTGGAAGATTTTGTCTGGCACACCAGAGACTTTGGGGAGAATTATACCAGTTAATCCTTGAAAGCAAAATTGTTTGACTGTGACTTGCAAAACACCATTAAGTAGTCTAGTTAAGGCTTCGATATTTTTAGGACAAAAGCAGTTAAATATTCTCTCACGACCAGTACTCACTCTATTCTGTTATTAAGAAAGTTAGGAGTTCACCAGATATATTTGACTGAGATATGTTTAAAAAGTTTTATAGAACTAAAAATGAATTTATTTGATTGATCCTAAAAATTTTGAGGTGGTCATCTGATCGGAAATACAATAAAACCAACCCTTTTATTCTTAACTGAATACAAAGACAATATAAAATTAGTAAAAATTATCATTAGTGTTATTATTAATATATATGTGTTCCATAAAATAAAGGGGTCAATACATCCACAGTTTAAATAACTCCTTTAATTTGCTACACTGGGAGTTGTGAGCAATATTGACTTTAATAAAATGTGGTTTTATTTAGAAAAGCTTATTTAAGGCCTTTTTATTAAATTTATTGGGGTGACATGGTTAATAAAATTATATAGATTTCAAGTGTACAATTCAATAATACGTCATATGTATACAGCATTGTGTATTTTAGAATGGTCTTAGATTGCATTCCCTATCCCGTATCCTCGTAGGACCGATCTGAATTTTTCCTGAAGTAAATGCTTGCTTTAAAGAATTATTTCTCACCCTTGCAAGTGTGGAAATAAATCATATGTATAAACTTCAAGCTGCCTAGTGTGATTCTTATGGAAAGAACAATGGCAGTTCAACAATGGATCTGAGGGTGGGAGTTCCAACGGTTATAAATACATCACTAATGACGTCAGCTTATTTCCCTTGTCATCCACACAACTATCTCTGGGGAAATAGAAGCTCGGTTACATGCTAACTTGAATTCCTGTCATTGTACTCAACACATTGGTCTCTCTAGACTCAGGCTTACGGCCGATGGCTGAGGTTATCGTCAACCAAGTCACACCCAGTCACTGACAAAATTGAAATTAATGGAAAGGGATTTTTTTTTCTTATATAGGAGAGACACATGATTCATGAGCTCAGCAATAAATCAGAGCGGACAAAAACAACTGAGCAGTAGGATAAATCTTAGCTGGAAAAACTAAAGGTTTCCAGAGGAAATAATATTAAATATAAATCCTTTCCTATATGTTGATAACTATATTTGCGGCAAGGTTCTAAACTATTGAAAGTGATGACACATCTAGCTTTACAGCATGCCAAGTGCATCATTTCCTTCCCTCTTCCCTCTTCCCAGCCCAACATTTAAGAAAAAAGCTGAGGACAGCACACTCTACAATGTTATACTCTAGAATTTTAGTCTGGCTTGTCCTGGGAGATTTTTGGCTCTTTCTTTAGAGAACAACTATTCTATAAAGAAGTGTACGATTTCTCTACAGGACTCCTAAAATTGGTTTCTGTGACATTTCTACATGTATACAGTAGTTCAGATACTCTTGGCTTTTAGGAGGGTCTTATTTTGTAATTATTAGTGCTTCAGACACAAGTCAGGATTTGTGGTACAGTAAACCTCAAGGAATGACTAATGATGCCAAGCAGTGTGGCAAAGTGTGACTGTCTTCGTCTGATCATTCCAATGGCTGTGTCATATCTGAGTCTGGTTCTGATGCCTGCTTTGTCTTTTCAGATTGTTTCTTTTTTCTTGACTTTTAGCATGCCTTGTAGTTTTGTTGAAAACTGGACGTAATGTATAAGATAATAGGAACTGAGGGAAACAGGCATTTAGTGTGATGTTTTCAGTTTAGAAGTTGGGTTATGTCTAATATTTACTGTTGCTGTACATGTCAGAGGCTTCCTTTAGCATCCTTAATTTTTGTCTTCTCTGTTGACCCGGGTTTCCCTCAATACTCTGTCTTAGGGATTCTCAGTCTTGCAGCTTTCTGCTATAATCCACTGTTGCCATAAGGCAGCTCAGTTTATGTGGCTTCTGATCCAGGAAAGCAGATATTGGCTATGACTCTCTAAATTTGCCTGCCTCTCCAGATTTTGGTGTGACAGTTTGCCCTGTTGTTTCAGTTCTCTAATGGGTCCAAGAAAAGTTGTTGGTTTTCTTTTCTTTTCTTTTTCCAGTTTTTTCTTATTGGAAGAATGGGAATGATTACTTCCAAGCTCTTTATAAAATTTTGGAGGCAAAATCAGAAGCCCACATTACTGTCTTGGGAATCAGCAAATTGGTGCATTTGTTTGCATAACCAAAAGGGGCCCAAATGATTGTCTCAAGGATCTATAAATTTTCAAATATAAAATTAAAATCAGCTATACAAAACATAACATGCACGTGTGCATCCGTGCGCGTGCACACACACACACGTCAATAAGGCATAAATCCTTGAGGTCAAAAATGTAGCAATAAGAATGACACTACCACAAGCCCCTAGTTAAATCCAACTAATCCTTTGTTCTAAGACAAAGGGCATCGGGTTCATAGTAATTCCAGGGTTTTCTCTCAGCCATTCAACAGTTACAGCCCATTCCAACACTTCTCATTTGAAAATTTTCCTGCCAAAACATAACCTTTAGCCTACCAACTCTTCTACTTCTTTACCCTGGGCAGCTGTAGCAAAAATATTTCATTATTGGCCTTTTCAATCTAATCCCCCATCCTAGTAGTTAGGCTTAAATCATACTAGCTTCTGGGATTGGCTCCCACCCAATTTGCAAGCACGAATTCTTTAATGCCTAAGTAAAGTAGATGATTTACTGTTCGTTAAAATATGCCGAGGCACCTTTATTCATGTTGCTTCCACTGCTTGGAAATACTAGTTCCTCTACTCTACCTTTTGAGATCTTATTTATCTTTTAATTAGTAATAACAATTTCATAATCTACTCAACTCTATGTGAATTTCTGTCTTTAAACTAACAGTCCTTTATTTATACTTCTACTATGTATGCACCATATTCTGCCTTTTAATTAAATTAATGGTTCACCTACTTTATCTCTTTTAGTAAGTGAACTCTAATTTTTTTTAATATATAGCTTATATGTGGTGCCTTATATATTGTAAAACTTTGTGATTCTAATGAGTGAAGGGAGGAGATTACGTTTGTGCTGGGAGCAGAGATTTATCAAGGCTCATGGGGTTATATAATCTCAGAGTTGATAGAAATCCACATGTTCAAGACAACATATTAAATAGATGCATTCAGGAGATGGATTCTACTGATAACCAGGCCCCTGCATTAGATTGGTTTAATATTCAAGGCCAAGAATCCTCTAATGCTCAGTAATATTCCCCATGGAGGGTTATTGGTCCTACTGAGGCTCCCTGACCATCTTCCTGTCCAGACATAAAACCTGGTAAATCTTCCAAAAGTTTACTCCCATAAGATTGACATTTTAATAACTAAAAGATAAGGGATTTTGAAATTTTACAGATTACATTTTGTAATCTGTCCTCCAGACTAAGTGTGAAATAAGACAGATCACCCCATGAGTTTCACTGTTGCAATTCGGTTAAGTGGTCATTTAACCTTAGCTTGATCATTTCCAGTGTTAGGGTTTCATTTTCCCAGATTTTCTGAAATTTCCTGTGTCTCCCCCAGATCTGTTTCAATGTAAAAGAAAAGAATCATATTATAGAAATTTAGCAAAGTGCTAGTAGTTAACTTTATAAGAAAAAAAGATTCTTAAAAATTTCTAAAAACTTTCTGGAAAAATCTATTTACTTCTTCAAAAAACAAAGAATATGCATCTGAACTCAGAATATGAGATATGTTTCTTATTACTGACGTCAAGGAACAGATAAATAATGAACCTTAAAATGTCCATGAAAGAAACTAAGATAATGAAAAGGGAAGTTGAGACTTCCATGAGGAAAGGCCAGAAATAATTCGATCTCACAAGTCAGAAATGATAAAGGTTAAAAGGAAGGTAAGATAAAATATATAAAACCATTAACTTATTGAACAGAGCAAACATGGCTGAGTCACTAAATTTTAGAACAATAAAATTTTAGAACATCTTTTAAAGTTTGATTGAAATCAAAAGCAACACTATTTATGAAATACTTAAAGTAATAAAATTACCTCAGTACGCCTACCTGAAAAATTAAATGGACTAAAGAAGAGTTTCAGTAAAACAATAGATGAGTTCCATGGGTTATAAAGAGAAAGATGAAATTCATGAATACGTAAGAAACTTCCATTGTTATGGAGATTACCCCAAACAGATTTCTTTAATGGTATGGGTTTTACGTAGACATTTAATCTGATGAGATACATGTAATTTAATGGTTCTAGTCTGTATACTAGAGATAATTTAAGTAAATCACTGTTCTTAATGATCATATCCATATAGCAAAATACTGCTCTACAGGACAGGGTGTTTGATATTTTCAGGAAAGTTGAATCAAAGAATAGAAGGAGGAATATTTAACTAGAATGTAATAGCTACAATATGAAGCAATTGCTTAAATCAGGAACTGATTGCTATTTTAGGCTGATATTGCCTTAAATGGTAGGCTAACCATTTCTATCTAAAAAATAATTTTTACGCTTAATATATTAAGCAGATCTTTGCAAAGGCGTAATACTCCCTAAACGATCATAATTCATATAATTAGCATAAAATAATTTAAGAATAATCAAGTCTGTTAAGAAAAGTTTGTATAATTTAGAAAACAAATGTTTGCTTAATAAAAGTATTTTTGAAAATGCCCTATTCTCAATTTCTTTTTTCTACTGAATTGTGTCAGCATTTCTCTGCTAACCATCTAGACATCTTTGAGTAATAGAAAAAAAGCTGCTGATATTTTTGTTTTTTCCTGAATGTTAGATATGGGTAAATATAGTCATTACTGAGATTGGATACATTATTAATTTTTTTGTATAATGATGCTAACTGACCTTTATTCGCTGTAAACATCGCTGTAAATGATTCAAATCGTCACCTATATTAATCTGTACAATGTTTGAAAAAAAGAAACTATTATATAAAGCCTTTTGGAGATATCTGAGAAATATATACAACCTAGTGGCTAATGGAGTGTGGGCTCTGGACTCAGGTTTCTTGGGTTTTGGAAACAAGCTTTATCTCTGTACAGTCTTGGTGAAGTTATTTAATCTCTCTTCCCCTGAATTCCTCATCTGGAATTAGCCGCCTCTCAAAGTTGCTGTGAGGATTAAATAAAATAATACAGAACACCAGAAACAGAATCTGGTTCACTGTAAATAATAAATTTAAGATAATATTATTTCAGGATTTTCCTGTTAATATAATCACACGTAATGAACTACTTTGTACAATGATCTTAAAATTGTATCAAATTGCATCATAACATTGACAAAGCCTTTTATTCTTCTATCTTCTATGGATATTTATAAAATTGCAACATAATGCTGAACTTAACCTGTAGCTCTATCCTCAAAATGGTATTATATATATATGTGTATATATATATAAATATATATATATATTTTTTTTTTCGGTATTCTCAGCAAGGCTTTTTGCTCTATGTAAGCATTAGTTCAACAAGTATTAATTCTAGACTCACAACTCCAGTTTTCAACCAGACATCATATCTGTATATCTCCCAGACATCAAAAATTAAACTAATCTAAAACTGAATTCATCAACTTTCCCCCCAAATTCTGGGCTTTTTCTCTTAATGAGTAGTATCAAATATGCATCCATGTGAGAATGGCCTCCAGGCTCCTCTTCTCATTCCTTTCAACAACATCTTGTGAATTCTGTTACAAATGACCTTCTCAATCTCTACCTATCTCCTCTCCAGGTATTTGAAGGCAAAGTCTCTTCATCTTGCTCGTGGACTATGACAATTTTAGCCTAAGTGCTCTCTATGCACCACAACTTACCCCTTTCCCACACACACCCAATCCATCATCTACTTGGCTTTGACTAAAATTTTCTAGTAAGCTAATCAGCTCATGACGCCCACTGTCATTTTGCATGCTCCCCATACCTAAATAGCAAACAGAGTCTTCTCAGGTTGGTGCGCTGGAGCTTCATGGTCCTCCATGTCTACCTTGTCAAACTTATTGCTCTGAATTCCCCTCTTCTATCCTCCATTCTGTCATTACCAACACTGAAGTTTCCTGGGTACTTTTAAGGTGTTACACCTCTGAGAATTTTATCAAGCTGGTCCATTTTTTTTTCCTAAAATTTTCTACCTTCCTCTTTTGCCTAGAGAACATCTGTTCATTTTTTACAGCTCAGCTCCATTATGAACGTCCTTATGAAAAATTTCTTAAACCCCTTTCCAAGGTAGGTAAGAATTAACCATCCCCTCTTTGTGCCTTCTCTCTGTCCTTCCTATAACTTTATCACACACCTACAATAAATCTGTTCTATGGTGACAATCATATCTGACATAATTTTGTTCTATGGTGACAATCATATCTGATATAATTAGCATAAAGTAATTTAAGAATTATTTTATGTCCATTAAACCCCTAGTGCCTAGAATAGTGCCCCAAACATAATGGTTAATCAATAAGTATTTGTTTGCATGAATGTATGAATAAAATAATGAATGGATAGCTGTAGTAATGGTGAATATCAACATGGTGTGCATTCCAGAAGAACATGGGTCTATACATAAAAATTTTAAGTTCAACATGCTGCCATAATTTGAAAGAATGTCTAGGAAAGAGAGTTGCACACCTTCGTTGAGTATTCACAGTGTGCAAATCTTTCAGCAACATTATCCCATTTAACCTACACAGCAGTTCTTTAAGGTAGGCATCATGGAGCACCTAAAATGCATGAGGCATTTTTACCTGTGACCCTATTTAGTCCTCCCAACAAATTTGTGAAGAAGGTATTATTTTGACAAATATACAAATGATAACATTAAAGCTCAGAGAAATTAGAAAATTTTCTGAAATTTATACAAGTTAAAAGTACCAAAGTCAGAACTCCAACCTAGTTCTCTGCCCACAAGAATAAATGTTCCCCAAGTTAAATTTTGAAGCTTAACCTATCCATGACATCCATGGGTGTTTTGAAATGAGCATATGAGTTGCTATCATCTTAAGGTTGCCACAGAAACAAATATTTCCAAAAAAGGATATTTGCAGAGTCTTTAAAATAGCCCTGTCATCAACATTTCTCATATATGTGCAGTGCAAGCAATATTTGCATATTTTGATACTTGGCAAAACATCAAAGTTTGCTTCTTTAATGTGATGTATCCTTTAGTAGGTCATGACAGATTTATTACAACTGTATGTTTTCCAAAAGCCATTATGCTTTCTGATTTATTCATTTGTTTTAGTCTTGGAGATATTTGAATTGAACTCCAAATTTGTATATTTAAAACATTAAAGTTGAGTTGTGTCTAAAAAGGGATTGAAAGAAAAAACTGCTTTGGCCAACAGCAATCATTGGAAAGGTTCACTTAGCATTTTTGGTTTTGATTGTATTTATTGTCTTTTTCCGTAAGTATGTCAGTGGAAGGCAGACAAGGAAGCTGTGAATGGACCTTGACATGCAGTGTCAATGTGAGAATGATCAAAAGATTTGGTTAAGAGCGTGGAATTGGAGTCAGACTGATTTGGTCTCAGATTCCCGATCTTTCACTTACTTGCACTGTGGCCATAGGCTCAGACTTATCCTCTCTGAACTTC
>NW_011888802.1:32710-46103 GCF_000151845.1 Pteropus vampyrus | reverse complement strand
ATGTTTTCCAAAAGCCATTATGCTTTCTGATTTATTCATTTGTTTTAGTCTTGGAGATATTTGAATTGAACTCCAAATTTGTATATTTAAAACATTAAAGTTGAGTTGTGTCTAAAAAGGGATTGAAAGAAAAAACTGCTTTGGCCAACAGCAATCATTGGAAAGGTTCACTTAGCATTTTTGGTTTTGATTGTATTTATTGTCTTTTTCCGTAAGTATGTCAGTGGAAGGCAGACAAGGAAGCTGTGAATGGACCTTGACATGCAGTGTCAATGTGAGAATGATCAAAAGATTTGGTTAAGAGCGTGGAATTGGAGTCAGACTGATTTGGTCTCAGATTCCCGATCTTTCACTTACTTGCACTGTGGCCATAGGCTCAGACTTATCCTCTCTGAACTTCGGTATCATCTTTAGTGCTGAGGAAATATTACTTCACAGGGTTTTTATTTTTTATTATTTTTCATTTATTTTTTTCACAGTATTTTAAACAAGATTCTAATAAAGTAATACGCATGAAGACATTAAGTGAATGATATATCTTTGAGATTTCATTCAATAAATGGAAACTATTTAAATAATAACTCTGGTTAAATAAGCAACAGAGACTGATGTTTCTTGTTTCTTTTCAACATATTACTACGTAGGTAAGTTCCGATAAATTAGATGCAGGGAGAGACACTGCAAAGGTTGAGAAAGAGCTAAGACTATCTTTGATGTCCCCTTTACTTGAGGGACTTTGAGCATGTTTGGTCCCCTGAATCTTGGTTTCATCTTCTCATGTTTGCCCCTCTCTAGACTTCTTTTTCTGAAATGGTTTCTAAAATTCAGGATTTCTGTCTCCACCTTGGGTCTATTCCTGCCCTGTTCCTAACTGGCTCTCTCTTAACATTTTCCTAATAATCTAATTTACCAAGGTAGTTATATCTGTGCTATAAAATTGGATTCTGATTATTATTTGTCTTATCTTTATATATAAGAAATAGAATTGAGTCTTTTTGGAAACGAGTGTATAAAAATTAGTTTGTGAGTAATATTTCTTATTAAAGAGAATTTTTATTGTATGATTTGAGCTGCCCTAGCCAATCTATTTAACTAGAGATAACTATTATTAGATGGGAGGAAATTTAATTCTTATAGAATAATAACATGGAAATTCCTTCACTTTGTGTTTGATGCTGTATTGCTCTAAAGAGTTGGGAGTTAAATCCTAGTCATGGCAAAGATTTAGCTCAAAGACATGTTTCAGGGTGAGTTAATAAACAAACACTGATTGACAGTCAAAGATTAAATCATGATTAAGTCTTAATAATAAGCTAGGATTCAGTTACCAGATTCCAAATATTTCTTAGGTGCTCGTTTCTTTAAATATTTCTTTTAGAAGATGACATTCTAAGCTATTTTGTGTTTTCTATATTCAGATGTTTAAATAATTTTATTTTCAAATTTTATAAGCTGAGGGCAATTTACTGTTGTACTTCATATCTTAAAAAAAAAATCACAGTCCTTGTATTGTGGGTCACAGAACCTATGTAGTGTATGTGTTGAGAACACAGAATAAAATCCTAAGATGATAAAGAAAATTTCCATCTGAAAATTACTGAATACAAACCTTTGTAGAAATTGTCATAAGAGTTCCCTGACAGTGGAATTTTCAACATCACCTTTGCAAGCAAGAATCTTTCAAATATCATTTATATCCTAAATTGTCATGGCAGGTCAGGTCTCTGTCTGCTCATCATACCCAATCTTCAAGATGGGCCCTGACCCAAGTCATAAAATTTGTGATTAGACAAGATTTTCCACCACAAGTGAAAAAAGAAAGATAGAACATTCAAAATCTAAATTAAAAAATATAGATGAAAAACATAACAAAGATGCTCCCACATATGAAGATAATTGGTATCATATAAATTGATTATCGTGGAGATGGATTGACTTTTTTTATCGGCTTATTTTAGTGAATGATCAAAGAATATACAAAATTCAGTCCTGGAAAAGGGTCATCTAACTCAACACATACCAAAATCCTGTAGCGAACAGTAAGAAATAACAAAATCCTTGTCAAACCTATAAAATGACAAAATCTAATGGTTGTGGAAGTCTGAAACCCCTAACCAAGAAGGTGGCAGTCTAGCATAGAATGTCAGCAGAGTCCCATAGACACAACTGAGGACAGATGAATAAAACTGTAGTATGAGGTCCTGAGGAGCCTAGACCATGCCTGCTTCATGTTATTCCTACTGTGCTTGTGGATAGTTCATATATATTTACTAACTATATAATTAAAACAAAAAGATGAGGAGAAAGGGTCTGAGATGACTACATCCAGCCATTGGCTAGTGAAGTGTTGCCAAAGTCATGAAAACAGAGCGATATATAAAAAAGAAAAAGAAAAATTCATATCTGTGCATACTTACTGGTAGCTGTATTAATTGGAGATCTTCATAACTGTTTGTGTGTTTGCTTTAACACTTTTTTAGTTACCGCTTCCACAATGTGGTATCCTCTGGCATTTAGTTTTAAGGTTTCCCTTACAATATGATTGTGTAAAGTATTTAGAACCAGGTAGAAGCTACTTGCGAGCTGGGTTTTCCCAGATAAGAAATGATTGCCCCCAAATAGTAGAGCAAGTACTCTAACCTAGGGTAGACATAGAAAAATGTGAAAGGAAACAGGTGAAGAAACAGTAACCAATTAAGAAGAGCTGCATAAATACTGATGGGCCTGACAGCACTCAAAAGTTTCTTGATAAGTGAATGAATAAATGTATGAAATGCATGTATTAATTGCATTTAATACAACAAGAATTATATTAGGAATTTAGGCATCAAAGAAAAGAACTATTGTATGGAGGAAAAATTACCAAAAAAATGTGTGGCAAATCATTCTTCCTTTAGATATGAGTGTATTTTTTTTTTATTTAATATGAGTATATTTTAAAAACTAGTAAGCAAATTATCATTCACATACCATCCCTGCTGCACTGCCTGCTACCCCCATTTAGGGCAACCCAGCATCAAAGCAAAAGATAAAGATATCAAGAAGGAGAAAAAAATGGCATAGATGATAGCAGCTCTGTTCATCCCTCTGGCAACCAAATCACAGTTGTGACAGAAACAGGAGCAGCAGCAAGGAAAAATCGCCTGGGATCTAGAGGAACAAGCCATACAACTAGGGAGAAATCCAGGAAAGCACCCTGCAACGGCAGAATGTAGAACAGGGCCAGGATGCTTGGCTGTCTTGTTTCCAGCAGCTGAGTGAGGCGGAGGCGGAGGCGGAGGCGGAGGCGGAGGCGGAGGCGGAGGCGGAGGCGGAGGCGGAGGCGGGGGCTGCGGCAGACGCCTCTTAAAGGGGCGGAGTCTGCAAGCAGATTTTCGTTTGATTGACCTGCTCGCTCTGAGCACTACTGCCGATTTGGCTGCACGTAGGGGGCACCAGGGATTTATAGGGAGACATTGTTAGCATGAGGGCCAAAGGGAGACTCACTGGGTGCAGAAGTGCCAGCGGAATCCATTGTTCCCTGTTGAGTCCTCCCCTCTATCAGTGCATGGACACAGCACTGCCATAGCTGTGACATCATCAAACTGAATAACAGAGGTGGCTCTGCTCAGAGGATTCCCTGAAACCCTGTCTCCCTCAACTTGCAGCCCCACCCAAGCCTCATCCAGGTGTATCCTCAGAGGGTCAGGTGCTCCTTGCTGAGCAGTGCCTAGACTCACACTGGAGGCAGCTGGCCTTGGTTTCTGGTGTGGGCTTCTGAGGCAACTCTAAGCACAGCATCTGTGGATTGCTTGCTGAATCTTATCAGGTGGCCCCGGAGGGGTAGAGAGGTAGCTTGGGCTAAATTTGTCCTGCAGCTGAACCCCTCTCGGGACTGTGCCACTAGACACCCATTTCACAAATCCACACTAATAAGACTGGGAGACTTAAGAGCTTTGCTTAATACATAGAAACAGACATAGAAAGGAAGCCAAAATAGGAAGATAAAAAGGCAAAAACCATATGAGAGGACACAACAGAGATCCAGATATAATGGAGTCAAGTAATCTAACAGATGCGGAGTTCAAAACACTGGTTATGAAGATGCTCATTGATCTTTTGAGAGGTGTAGAGAATTTCAACAAAGAGATAAAAAACATAAAAATGGAAATGGAAATTATAAAAGAGAACCAGTCTGAAATGGAGAACACATTATCTGAGATGAGAAGTATATTAAATGGAATAAACAAAGGAATAAACAAAGTGAATAAAGAAGAGGATCAAATGCCCTATCTAGAGGACAGGAAAGCCAATCAGGACATTCAATCAGAATGGCAAGAAAAAAGATGCCAAGACTATAAAAATAATTTAAGGAGGATATGGGACACTATTAAGGCTCCAAATATCTGTTTGATCAGCATAACAGAAGAAAATCAAGATGTTGAACAGCTGTTTGAAGAAATAATGATGGAAAATTTCCCTAACCTGGTGAAGGAAATGGACATAAAACCCCAGGAAGCTCAAAGAATTAAAAAAATCTGGGATCCAAAGAGGCCCGCACCAAGACACATCATAATTAAAATGTCAAAGTTTAAATGCAAAGAAAGAATATTAAAAGCAGAAAGAGAAAAACAAATAATTACTTATAAGGGAATACTCATAAGATTGGCAGCTGATTTCTCAAAAGAAACTATGCAAGACAGAAGGGCTTGGCAAAAAAATATTTGACAGGATGAAGACTCAGGATCTACAACCAAGAATAATTTATCCAGCAAAGCTATCATTTAGAGTTGAAGGACAGATAGAGCTTCCTAGACAAAATTAGGGTAAAGGAATTTGTCACTACCAAGCCAGTACTATAGGAAATGTTGGAGAGACTTCTTTAGGAAGGAAAAACGTGTATCAAAAAGAGGAATAAAGAATGATAACTACATTCCTATCAATAAGTACCTCAAATGGAACAGAATTAAGTGCTCCAACCAAAAGATAGAGTGGCTGAAAGGATAAGAAAACAAGACCCCTACATATGAAAGGGAAGGGGATGGAAAAAGATATTGTTTTAATGGACCTAGAAGGTATTTAAGTCAGACAGAGAAAGATAAACAGTATGTGATTTCACTTATATGCGGAATCTAAGGAATAAAAAGAACAAACTACTCAAAAACGGACTCACAAATACAGTGGACAATTTGGTGTCGGACAGAGGGGAGGGAAGTTTGGGGGGCTGGGAGAATGGGGTGAAGGGTTAAAGAAGTACAAATTAGTAGCTGAAGGATGGTCACGGGGATGGGGAGCACGGCATAGGGAATGCAGTTAGCATTAGTATGATGGCTAGGTGGAGGGTCAGGGGAGGGAGGATGCATTTGTGGGGACCATTTTATGAACTGTCTAGATGTCTAACCAATGTACTATATACTCGAAACTAAATTAAAAAATAATAATAAAATTGTATTACATTAATTACAACATCTACATACATTTGAAATTAAAAAATTTGTAAATTCAAGTATTTTTTTTTTCCCAAAGAGAACAAGACTAGAATCTCATAAGGAAATTTTTTTATTTAAATTGTAGAGATATTAACCATATATTTCTGCTTCAAACTGTGATACGCATTCAAGCATTATTCTTCAAAAACGATCCTTGTTTGCATGCTAGCACATGGCTCCTAATCTCAAGGGACTTACATTCTTTGAAAGTGGTAGTGATGGTGGTGATGCTGGTGATGCTGGTAATGGTGAAGGTGATGGTAATGGTGATGATAATAGTGATGGTGGTGGTAGTCATGATGGCGGTGAGAGTGGTGATGGTCGTAGTGATAGTGATGATGGTGGTGGGGGTGGAGGTGTTAGAAGTGGAGGATAGTGTAGAGTGCAGAGAGGCAGACGAGCAAATAAGCAAATTCAATACAATGTAATATTTCCTCTGATGAGAAAGCACTTAGAAGCTCTAATCTAATTGGGGGCTTAGGAAAGTCTTCCTCCTTAAAAAAATTTAAATTAGCAAAGATATAAAGGATGTAGGTTAGCCAGGTCATAGGAGTCATCCATCATTAATTAAAAAGATTATTTCTATTTTTATCCTCTTATTTATCAGTTCAAACACACTCACATACACACTCATTTTTTTAATCCACTCATATTTCACAGAGACAAATACCTCCTCCCTTCCCTCAGAGAAGGGATTTATTGATGATGACTATCTTTAAATTTAGGTAATTTATTTACTTACCAATGTTTACTGAAAAGTTTGCCCTGTGCCTTTCACTAGTTTAGACACAATAAGAATGACGATGAACAACAAAGAAAAAGCATGCCCTTGTAGGCTTATATTCTAGTGGAGTGAGATAGAAAATCAATCAAATATAAAAATGTATAATTTTTCAGAATAAGAGGGGCAAGTGATGGAATCAATTTTATTTTAGATAGGTAGCTAGTATAAGTCTTATTTATGGTTTTTGAATCAGCCATAACTATTTCAATTACTATACTTACTGAACGATGCTATACTGAAAATAATTTGGGAAAAGAGAAGTTTTTTAGATACTCAATTTTTCAACCCTAAGGAAAGATAGGGCTATATTTAGTCCTCCAAAAACCTAGACAGAGGGACTCAAAGTCAAAGGAGCTCTTTCCCACTCCTCTTGGCTAGCTGGCTGCATTATCTTAATTGTGCACTGACCCTTGCCATGATAGAGGCCAACAAGGTCTCCTATGAAAAATTGTTTCCCTGACCTATTTTAAAAGAAACAACAACCAAATTAGGAGAAAAACACTGATAGGACAGCTTAGGCCTGGTACTTCCCCATCACTCAGCCATGGCCAAGAAGGCTGGGTCACATGGCACAAAAATGGCCTCTTAGGGGATCCAACCCCACATGGTCAAGACAGCTACGAGAGAGGAAGAAACATCTATGGGTCACGAAGCTTCTTGAAGAGTATCAATTATAAGCAGGTTAATTAGAAGTTTTATTTTTTTAATGTGACTTGTTATTTGAAAAATTCCTCAACACTGTGTGGAAAGTCAGATTTAGGGGCATGACTTTATAAACTTTAACGAAATTGAGCCACTTCATCAATGTCCTTACAATACTTAAGCTTTCATTTTATTTTAGTCTAAGTTATATATATAAGTATTTTAGATGTATTAAAAATAGAAATCTGGCTTTACATAATGGCTTTACAAAAACAGGCTGTAATTATCTTAATCAACAACATTATGATGACATTGGGCAGCAAATATTTAGACACTGCTTTTCAAAAACAGCATTTGGAGACTGAATTTGTTTGTCTTTGGCTTGCAAAAATCATTATTTTGCTGCTAAACATAGGCCTATATATAATACACATTTAGAGTCTGAGTCTTTACCTTATAGGGTAAAAGTAGGTATGGAAGTATCATAAAACAGATAGTGCTACAAATTCCACTGGCACCAATAACAAGACCCAGCTGTGCATGTTAAACTTTTCAAAGACCAAAGTTTAGGCACTGCATGTGTTTAGCCAAGTCTCATTATTTCTGAGAACATCTCGGAATTACTAAAAATCCTATTTTGGCACATAATGAATGAATCAATAAATGCTGGATTTAAAATTAACTTTTAGTATGTACTTTTGAAAAGTTAATGAGTAACAAACTATGAAAATTTCTGAAATAATTTTGGTCTCAGATCTACACCGATCTGGATGAGTTTATGTACACTGCTGCAGAGGTTTCTACCTGAAACCATTTCTCTATTGTCTTCCTGAGAATAGACAGCCAAAGAGTGAAGAAACCATTTGGGCCAATTTTGGTACCATGCTAAGGATGTTTAATAATATTAAATATAAAATTAAGAAGAAGTATTCTGAAGTAAAATTTGGAACTGATAGCACTGTGGTCCAGTTATCTACATACTCTTCTCCAAAAGCAGTTTACCGGAAGCACACTTCATACATGTGACCAGTGACTGCGTAGACTAGCTATCCATCAATTCATAGACAAATCAAGTCTGTTAGAAGCAAGTCTTTGCTAAAGAGATGCTATTGTGAAGTCTTACAAGTGTGCTCACATTAAATTTCACCTTTCAGGAACCAGAAAATGTGTTAATAAAAACTATCTCAGGTATTTCATAGACAGTCATTTTATTCCAGGCATTATACTGAATGTTTTACAAACTTAATAGAATTTAAATTTTTCTAGAATTTAAATTTTTCAGTGGACCCACTATTCTTATTCTCCCTCTTACCTAGGAAATATATGGAAGTAAAATGATTCACATAAATTTTTTCAGCTATGTAATTGACCAGAATTCAGAATCGCTGAGATCCATACTCTTTTCTCTTTTCCAGGCCACCTCACTTGCAAAGGGGCATGATTCTCTCATTTCCAGTAGAGAGGTTTAAAAGGAAGGGCATTTTCAAGAAGGTATTAGAAAGTTTGCCTGCCATGTAAATTTCAGTCTTCATGGCCTTGACAAATATCTAGCCCACGTAAGAACTTAGAGAATTAATATCTCATTGCTCTAAGATAGATAAATCTTAGTCCAAAAATGTAATAGAAAATATTAGCCACAGAAGAGGAAGTCTATTATAATGTACTTTTAGAAAATTTAAAGGTCACTTAAAGAAGATAGAAGCTGTTATAAGAGCAAGCTAAAGCCAATATAACATCACTAAGTATCCAAAAATATCCACATATGTATGGATGAAAAGATACATCCTGCCATGACTAGACCTTACATGTTTATCTTACCCTCTTTCCCCTACATCATATTTGTGAATGTTTGGGAAAATAAAGTGCTATATTTTTGGTCCTCTCACTTGTATGCTGTGAAGATTTCTAATAATCAAAACACTTCACGGTATTGGGCCTATGTTATATTTGCTCATGCCACACAAACAAGACATTTACATGATTATTTTCACTGTCAGTCACTTCCAGAAATCTTTGTAATAGGCAGCATAGTGACAGGAAATGAATCACTAACCTTTTGACCTTCGTCAATGTCTGAACCTAAAACTTAAAGCTGATTCATGTTGAAATAAAACATGTTTTTTTCCAACTGAAAATGCCCACCACTGAGTCAACATTATTGCTTTGGATTCTATTTCATCCTTTTCTAATGTCCTATGCTCTAAGTAAATTTGGTACTCACAGAAATTAATTTTAAAGTTGGTGTTTGGAAGATGGTTGTTATTGTTAAATTAATCCTTAGAAATGTTTTAAGAAATAGGAAATTCTTCTTAAATAATTTGGTGAAAACGTTACTAAGACCGTAACATTTTGCCTTTGTTTCTTATCCCTAAAGCAAATTTAATGTCTCCCTAGAGTAAAGGTAAGGACAGCATTGTTCTCAAACTAGAGCTTCTCTTGGCTTCTGAGAAACTGTGTTATATCTGGAGTTCCAAAGGAAAATTATCATTTTTGTTTTTCAGGCAAATCCATTATATTTCAGATTAAATAACTTAAATGTGTGTTTTTAGAGCTAATTTTAAGACAAACACATTTTTGATGCCTCCAGTGGTAAATATTTTCAGGAAAAGACATTCCTCTCAAAAACAAAGCTCCTTAAAATATCATGTGCTCTAGCTAATTTTAAACTGAAAAGGCACCGTTATGGAAAAATATATAAAAAATATTTGGTAACAATACCAAAACCACCTTGTGGTAAACAAAAAAGGAGAAATATTTCCTCAGAATATTTCTTGGTGGTAAATGAGGACCACCAAAGATTAGGTCACTTGGTTCTTGATATAAGACAGTGGGTAACAGTACAACATTGAAAATATAATGATATATTATAGTAATAAATAATATTAAATCCACATGTGTAGGTATGTAGAATAAAAGCAATATCTTATTTATCCCCCAAATTTTTATAAGATAAAAGATTAATTGAATTGCTTGTCTACTTGGCTGAATATGAGATTAAATATACCTGAGTAACAATATGTTTTCTACAAATACTTAACTCCCTCCAAAATTTATGAATTACTCATTGGGAATATCTAGATGGATGATGGATAAAGGTGCTAGAAGAAAAAAATGTAACAGTCTAAAGGTATTATTGCTCTTACTAAAGATAAATTTTATCCAAAGCATCCCAATGAGGATAATCATTCGCCTATTTTTTCAACTACCTTGGAATTGGAAAAATATCATGAAACATTTTTGTTTTCATCTAAATGCCAGAGCTAGTCTCTCACAAAATTGTCAAAAAGGGAAAATTTGTATCAAATTTCTCTTGAGCTCCCTCATCCTTGTTGACCCTTGACCTAGTACCTTGACACAGACTTCCCCAACCCTCACACCCTCAGATGGGTCTGTGAATACCCTTCTTGTGCAATGTCAGGGGTCCCCAGCATCTAAACCAATTCAGAAGGCCAGATATAATTCAAGAGTCTAACCTTCAACCTACTTCAACTTGGGAATCTCTGAACTTACTCAAGCTCCTAGATCAAGGACATGAGGACTCAATGCCCCACAGTGGTCCTTAAGTCTCAGACATCTACCACCAAGAATGGAGAACTAGGTAATTAAGAATAACTTTTCTGCTGAAGATGATTCATGATAGATATGGATAGATGGTAGGTGATAGATAGATAGATAGATAGATAGATAGATAGATAGATAGATAGATAGATAGATGACAGATAGAAATTTAGATAGGTACCTTATATACTTGTACATGTGCACGCATTTTAATTAGCTTGAAGCCATCAAAGAGTTAACAAGGTAATTAATTATGGGTCCAAGTTCCCAGAGAAAAGAGTCTGTCATTTTGAGGCCACGTTTGCTGTCCCTGGATTAACCAATACGGTTCTTGGAAGAGGCAGTTTTTTCCAGCCTTTCAGAGCTGGAAGGACAAAAACTGCAGTCCAAGACATACCATGAGAGGGAGCCCTGTTAAATGTCCCCCATTTGGGTTGTAACCTAAAGGTGTTGCCTCTTAAGAGTAAGGGTGGGCTAGAAGCAAAAGAGCTCCCACATAGACTAAAATGCAGCTTCGAGTCATGGGCCAGCAGCATGTGAATAGGATGCCATTGGCTGTAACCCTCAGGAAAGTTGCCGAAACTTCAACAAATGGTTCCTACTGACCAGTCGTGGCCCAAGACTTTCTACTCACCTGTCCCTTTCCTGCATGCCAAGCTCAGCCTACCCTCTCCCTAGCAGATGCTTCCTGCTTACCCAACTTGGCCAGTGATTATGGTCCAGCTATGGTCCAGGACAACCTTGGGAACTTCTCCACCACCCAGTGGCCTTGAGGAGGGGCCTTCTTTTCTAAATGTTTACCCTTCCTTGGTGCTGTCTCAGGCCTAGGGTATTCTTTAGAGTTATCTTTGTAGTTCTGGCTGGCAGCCTCTGAATTGGCCCTAATTTATCCCCACCTTATGTTATTCATACCCTTGTATAATTTCCTCCCCTGGAATGTGGGCTGGACCTAGTGACTCACTTTAATGAATAGCATTTGAAAAAAGTGATGGGATGTCACTTCCAATATTAGCTTACAAAAAGACAATGACTTCCACATTGGATACTCTCTCTTATTCTCTTGCTTGCTTACTCTGAGGGAAGCTAGATGCCTGGTTGTAAACTATGCTATGCTCAGATTGCCATCTCCTTGCTGTGTCCTTGAAGAGCAGAAGGTACATAAGACAGCTTTCTGAAATATCTTTTATAAGGGCACTAGTCCCATTCATGAGGGCTCCACCTCCCATAGGCCCACCAAGTATCATCTCAATGGGGATTAAGTTTCAGTGTATGGATGTTGGAGGCACACAAACATTCAGTCTACAGCACATGTTCATTGATTGCAACACTACTCACAATAGCCAACATGTGGAAACAACTCATATATCCATGGACAGATAAATGGATACATAAAATATATAAATGGATATATGTATATATACAATAGAATATTATGGAATATTATTCAACCTTTAAAGGGGGTGAAATCCTGTCACATGCTACAACATAGATGAAGCTTGAGGACACTATGCTAAATGAAATAGTCACAAAAGGCAAATACTGTATGGTTCCATTTATATGCAGTATCTAAAGTAGTTAAATTCATAGAAATAAAGTAGAAAGGTGGCTACCAGGACCTGGGTAGAGGAGGGAAAGGGGAGTTGTTTTTTAATGGGTATGGAGTTTCAGTTTTACAAGATGAAAAAGTTCTGGAGATCTATTAGACAACAATATGGATATACTTAACACTACTGATCGTACACTTACACATAATTAAGATAGTAAATTTTATGTTATGTGGTTTTTTACCACAATATAAAATAAACAATATAGGTATCCAAAGAATAACCACTCTCTGTATTCCCTATTGCTGTATCCTTCCTCCCTCTCTGCCTGCTACTTTGTATCCATTACCTGTGCACCATGGCCCCTCAGATGCCAGCCTCACATTGCCTGGCTGCCCTTGTAGGAGGTATGTCCCCTATGTATTTCCTGTGAGATTATGTGAGTAATTTCATTTGGAAAATCCATTACTGATAAAGCCAGTTCAGAATCCCTGTCTCCACAGGTAGCAACAACTGTTCTAACTAGCAGACCTGAAAGAGAAGAAGCAATTTCCTACACTTGCATCCATAAAGGAGATGGCCAAAAACAACCTTATGAAATAGGACGTGGCTTTGAAAACTCCCATGATTCCTCATCTTGACAAAGGTATGCCATAACTCTGAGCTATTTATTTTAAATTATGCTAGAGCTCAAATTATTTATCTAATATACAGTAAATAAACTTTTCAGAAAAATCATTGTATCTTTTTACATTTTGATTCAAGTAGTTTTATTCTCCTACAACTAGATCTCGAAGGATAGGAAACTTTGTAAAGATGTGGGCAGATTTTGATGGAAAAGATTTTCATTAAAATCCAGAGCTTAACCATTAGCAGAAATATCAATAGTTTTTATTTTTTAAAAAAAATTCTGCTGTTTTGTACTGCAAAGAACTTTTCCTTTCTTTAAAGAAATAACAACTCTCCTTTATTCAATAATGGTCTGTTAAATCCCCAAGCTTCTCTTACTTCTTCCTTTCTAACTTCCTTTGACTATTTCACATCCCTTTGGACATATCCTTAGGACATTAAAAGAATGGAAATAAGAAAAAGCGAAAAATAAAGAAAATAGTTGAAGAAGATCTATAAACTCATTATAAATTATATACAATATAAAATAACAACCCCCAAAAGGTATACCTTACACATGGTAGAATTGTTCTAATATAAATTAATGACAGTATTTCATCCATGATTGAATGGCCTAAGAATAATTTACATAAATGTCAAGTATGCACCAACAAACCAAGAAAGCATAGGTTCAGCTGCCTGCTTAGACTGGAATTTCTAATATCTTCATAAAGTTATGTCAAAGAGTTTTTATGAATAGTTTTAAAGATTTCGTAGACCAGGAGATT
>NW_011888802.1:29263-31295 GCF_000151845.1 Pteropus vampyrus | reverse complement strand
AGAGCAAGAAGTAACTTTAGAGATCATCTAATCCTTTTTCTCCATTTTATAAACAGAGAAACTGAGACAATTTTTTTGTGACTCGATTAAGGACATTCATGAGGATCAAATAATAATCTTTCTCATGCTTGCCTTTACATTTTCACTAAATTTAAGGTAAATCTTTGGTTAAATATTACCGATGTCTAAATCACTGGTTTCTCAAAATAAGAAAAGAAAATCTGTTTAGACTCCATATGATGAAGTTAATCAAAATCACAGTCTATATGATCCTAGTTCCAATTCCTAGTCCCACAACTAACTAATCATGTGACCTTGAGTGAATTTCTGAGACTCCATTTAGCTACCTATAAAATCATGAAAAACAATTCCTAACTCAAAGACAGCTGGGAGTAAATAAGGTCATGCAAATGAGGTGCTTAGTATAGATCATAGGCCCTATAATAGGTAGCTGATACTGTATTTCAAATTACAGATGAGGAATGTATATGTTTACATTAAAATTATTTGGTTGTGCTCTTGATCCCTATAGCTAGGATTACAATTAAATAGCATGTAATTACAATTAAATAAATAACTTAAAAATAACTTAACATGTAAATATAATTAAATAACTTAACATGTAATTACCAAATATATAAAAAAATATTTCATGAGCTCAACTTGTGGCAGGTATTGTGATGGTACTAAAATAACATACAATTCTGTCCCTATCCTGAAAAATAAATTAATTTCTATGAAATTAACAGTAACCCATAAAAGACTCTGTGCGATCAAGTGCTCAGTTGTGTTTAACAGTTTTACAGTGCTTGAGGAAAAAGAAGATATCGATCTCAGTGAGGCTTAGAGTAGACACCCAGAACTGGGTGGAGGAAAGGTGAATGGGGAGGGAGAGAAAGTGGCGCATTTGTAGGGTCTCTATGTATGGTGGGAAGAAGGCTTGTGTAAGAAAAGCAGGTTCAAACTTAACAAAATATTCAAACTCCAAACGAACATATGGAGCACCCATCTAATTCCTCATTCACACAGCACTGTATGTTGTTACTTGGCTCAGCTTTGAAACAACTGAACGCTGACCTTATTTTTACCCAGACAGGGCGGATAAGTTCTGCGCTAAAAACACCCTGATTTGGAATTAGCACTCACAACCCTAGACCGTGTTTCTCATTCCTTTCGCCTTACTCCTTAATCATGCTCCTTAGACCATATTTCACACTTAAAGTTCAACTTTTAAAATAGAAATTGATTTTCTACTTCTACTTACACAGAAAACATTGCCTAGGAATCAAAAATGCAAAGTTCTTGCCCCGCCTATGCCATTAACCACCTGTGAAGTCAAAAATGAGCCATCTAGTCTCTAAATAAGTTGATACACAGAATAGTTCCTTCTAGGTCTGAAATTTCACGGATCCAACCAGTTGACTGGAAGACAGCAGAGTAATATCCAAAACACATTACACAGTCTGAATTTCTGACTTTTGTTTTATACAATTGTTGGGCAAAACTGTCAGTCTCTATTATTTCTCTCTATCCCATAAAAACTGAATTCAAGGAAGGATAGGAAGAATTTATTTTGTGCCTCTGCCTGATAAACATCATCCTGAGTTTGAATGGCAACTTTCTGACTATTTTCATGTCCCCTATAGGTATAAGGTCCCTCGACAGTATAAAAATCCCAGAGATGGCCTGATATTAACACTTCAGGACACAGGGAGAGTAGCCGCTGCTACAGACAATAAGGGAGGAATTTTAGTCCTCTCCTAGGGCGGTGAGAGGGCTGGAGAGGAAAGGGTCGTGCCCCTCCTTGCTGAGGGCGATGGGGACTTGAAATTGAAAGGGGCGGGGGGGGGCGGGGTACAGAAACAGGGCAAAGAACAGCGTCTCCAAACCAACCAGGTCTTAGATATCACGCGGGGTATTTACAGGAAAGTTACAGTAGGCATTAAAAGTCCAGGTTAACACGTTTAATACAGTGTGCTAGTCTAGAGCCCAAAGGCATCACCGAGTGCGTAGAAACTTGCCCTTGGGTTAG
>NW_011888802.1:12658-28458 GCF_000151845.1 Pteropus vampyrus | reverse complement strand
GTATAGACACAGTGAATTGAGGTTGGCGTACGAGAGGGCGTGTGAGTGTTTGAAGTCACTTGGGGGGGACAGAAGCTCCGAAGTTAATGCCGATAGTCTTCCCAAGTAGAACCGAGTTGAGAAGTCGCAGATTTTCCGAGTCAGCCGCGCACTCCCGTGGGCCTCGGGGAACCTGAGCTCAGGCAGCGGGGTAGAAGCGGCTTTCACCCACCAGGAGTCTTGGAGTTCAGACACGGGTTGTCTGGGTTCCCGAAGGAGCAAACTGCAGAAATTGGCACATACCCTCGGCCTCTGGGTGCCTTGATTCCCCCCGTCCCCAGAATCCTTAGCCAGAACGTACACGCTCCCTCAGGGCACACCAAGGAGCTCAGAGCTTTGCCTTGGACACCCATGCTTCCCTCCTTGACACACCCCTTCCAGAATGTCCCGCCCCACTGAGAAACATTTACCACTGGAGATGGAGGGGAGAGGGGGAGGGACTCAGGGGAGAAAAACCACCGAGAAAACTGGTTCTGGGAGGACAGTCTAAGGGCGCAGGCTGGTCGCACTCGCCAGTTTCCCACTCGCGCGCAAACTTGAGTTATTTTTGCATGCGGATAGTAGCCGCGCGGTTGGACTCTGCGCCAGCGGTTTGCCGGGGCGTGGCTGGTGCAGCTGAACCGAGTGTCCTGTCTTCCTTCCCCTGCTGGTCTCCAGACTCTGAAAGCTGCGGAGCGGCCACCCGACTCCCACTGGAGCAGATAGCATCATGCAGCAGCTTCCAAGCCTGTGCGGACGCGCCCTGGTGGCGCTGATCCTTGCCTGCGGCGTGGCGGAGGTCCAGGGAGAAGAGAGGGGATTCCCGTCAGCTGGGGCCACTCCACTGCTTCTGGGGACCGGAGAGATCATGACGCCCCCCACTAAGACCTCATGGCCGAGGGGGTCCAACGTCAGCTTGCCGCGGTCATCAGCACCTCCGCAGATTCCTGAGACAGGGAAGCCGGCAAGAGGCCCTCCACGGACCCTCGCTCCGCCCCCGTGTGAAGGAACCATTGAGATCAAAGAAACTTTCAAATACATCAACACGGTGGTGTCCTGCCTAGTGTTTGTGCTGGGCATCATCGGAAACTCCACGCTGCTGAGAATCATTTACAAGAACAAGTGCATGAGAAATGGCCCCAATATCTTGATAGCCAGCCTGGCTCTGGGAGACCTGCTGCACATCATCATTGACATCCCCATCAATGTCTACAAGGTAAAGGGAACCTGCTAATATCGTGATGAGAGAGCAACTGGTTAGGTAGAGGGAGATGGGAGAGACTTTGGAGGGAGCTTATTCAAGAAGATCCATCCCCCCCTAAAAGTCAGCAACCATTGCAACCAAATTACCTACGGGTCTTCAGTACCAATGCTAAGCCTAGAACAAGTGTAGTCCCCAGAGGCATCAACATCACTTGAGAATGTGTTAGAAATGACATTTTATAGCCTCAAATCTACTCTGGGGTGGGACACTATATATATATATTTTATTTTAAAAGCTCTCCACGTTATTAGGATGAACTGTAAAGTTTGAGAACCATGTGTACTGAAGGGTCTTGTCCCTAAGTCCAGCTCACTGGGTACATTATCTCTAAGGTTTGGTCCATGAACTGGCAAAATTGATATCACTCAAGAGCCTGTTAGAACAACAAGTCTACCCCAGACTTGCTAAATCAAACTTGTGCATCTTAAGATATCTAGGTGATGTATGTGAATACTAACCTTGGGAAGCATTTTCTTGGAGGACTCTGAAAGTAGAGGGACTGGAATTCGTTTTTAGGAAACAAATAGCCTAAAAGAAAGAGGCTCAGACTGGCGAGTGGGAAAACACAGGTCCTCTGTTGTGTATAACTGCACTGTTCCTACTTTTTATTGAATGCCTGCAGTAAGGCAAGCACTGGGGATAGATGTATTACATTTTTTTACTCCTTCAACAACCCACAAGTAAATATTACTCCATTTTACAGAAGATTAATAGGATGTTCAAGGTTTCACAATGAGTAAGAGATGAAGGTGGGATCAGGCTAATTCAAAGTACTAGCCAGCCACACCTTATAGGTTACTTCATGGACAAGACCAAGAGCACTCAACTTTAAGTCTGTAAAGAATGGTTTCAGTAGCTAACACTACTGTGTGATCACCAGGGGCATCAGAGGGAATAGGCATGGAGAGCAAGGTCAGAACATAAACCTTGACACTATTTGCCACCAGGTTGCTTTGGATCTCTGGACACATCTTAACATCCCTGGGCCTCAGTTTCGTCAACTCTACAACAAGGCTTCTAGTGCCCACTTACTGGGGTTTTGTGGTATTAAGAAAAATAGCCCAAGTGAAAGAGCTGGAACATTTTAAAAGACTGTATAAATATGTAAAACTCTGCTTCCCCATTATGATCAGCAATAGAAAATCAAATATAAAAACAGAACCCAAGTGTAGAGGAATGGTAACGTGTTTTGAAGATTTGCTTTAAGCTAGTCCTGGACTTGGGTACAGGGAAAAAAAAAAAAAAAGCAGAATGTGGAGTTGAGAAAGGCTTGTAGAGCCTTTGCTTCATCTTTCGTGGCAGAAGTTATCATAAGCCATGCCTTTAAATTGTCCTTCATGAATCTCTGGAAATTCTAATCCAAATAGCCATATTTTAAGGGAATTCTAGAGATTTCTGAGGTTTAGAGATAGGATTCAGATTAGGAACAAGGCCCGAGAAGGAAATATTCCCAGAAATTGGTGATAAATAGAAGAAATTCTAAAATTCTGCATGACAACTGGTTCTTATGAACTCTGGAGAGCATAGTCTGAAATGAGTCTCTTCAATGCAATCACAGCTCCTTTTGGGTCAGAAGTGACCCATTTACTTCTTAAGGAGTCCCACAGACCAAGTCTTACTGTTCCAATCTGGCAGAGGAATTTTAATTCAATTCATCAAAACTGACTTGAGAAACATTAGAGTACAAGGTGTTGTGAGAAATTTTAAAATAAATGAAATAAGATCCTTCTTAAAAGAGAGGTTACATCTAGTTCTGCTAGTCCTGCACAGAATTTTGTGAAAGGCCTGTTTAGAGAGGTTCCAGGAAACCCCACACATCTAGCCTGGTCAGAAACCTTCCTAAGCCAGCACTTGAAGTGCTACGTGGAAGGAGGGGCTAAGAACACTCTGGTGTTGCTTTCAGGCATGAGTAAATCAGCTCTTCCAGGACCATCCTACTTCCTCTGTCCAGTCAAATTATTACACTCAATAAGTCACAGAATATTTGACTCCCAAGGGGGCACGCAGATTTTATTTTCATTTCAAATTCCTTTATGATTTCCCTAGGAAGTTACATCTTTTTGCCTGAAGCTATTTAGTCTGTTAAAGCTGTGTTTTCACTTCTGAAATAAACAAACTAATAAATCATTACAAATATGACCATCTCCTTTTCTATATTGGTCATAAACAAATCCATCACAAAGAGTTAGGTCCCATCGCTAGGTTTACCATCATTGAACCCCATATAGTAACCTTTGGTTGATTTTTGTAGTATGCATAAATAGGTAACACTTGAGGCGTAATGTAACAATGGCAACCATTTATTATGCACTAGGTACTTGGTTTATTTCATTAAATCGCTGTGACAACCTTATGGAGGAGGTACTGTTATCATCCCTATTATATGGGGAAACTACATGTTGGAGAGGTGAAGATTGCCCAATGTCACCCCACTAGAAAGTGATGAAAGCAGACTTGAAGCCAGGCCGCCTGGCCCCAGCACCTGTGGCCCTCCCCGGCCTCCTGCACTGAGCAGGCTCAGGCACAGAATGCCCTTCTCCAACCTGGAGTGTTGTGAGGGCCTCATTGGAGTGCTTCAGTGAAATTATGTGACACAGTAGGATACTTGGTAAGCATTTTCAGGTTCAATTTGAGTCATCTGAAGATTTCTCTCTCCAGAAATCCCGTTCAGATGATCTGTAGTGTGTAATATTGATAATAGCATTGTTATTCTAAAAGCTTTGTTTACTGAAACACCTAATCCAGGACTAGATAGAAGTTATTTATTATCCTAAATAATTATGACACCATATAAGTAAGTTTTTAAAAATGCATTTATTATTTCAGAGTAGTCAGGTATTATACTTCACAGAAAGTAATTTAAGTGAATTATGAATGCCATTTAAATTTATCCTAAAGTGGGGGACTTGAATCTCTAAGCCAGCGATTTATGTTTTTGTTTTTGTTTTTTTTGTAGAATGTTACCGTTCTCTTTGAGAATCAAGCAAATTGTTTTTATTATGTATAATTAATACATGATATATAATGTATATAATTGTGATTAACATATAATATATTAAAATATACATATGTGTGCACACATTCGTAATTTCTGGGTATTCATAAAACCCTCCAACCCATCTGTTGGCACACCCAGGGGCCCAGAAACGTCAAAGTAAATCTATTACATTTTGATCTGGAGTTCAGTAAATCTAGAGTTCAATAACGTTGACAAACCAAAAAATGTGAAAATTCTTGCTGGAAGCCATAGTCCTTAATACCGCTGGAGAATGAGACAGGACGTCACAGGGAGGTGCTGCTGTGAGGAGATGACAACCTCTGTCTTGCCTCCCTCAAGGAACTGAGTCTCTGGAAACTTCTAGGTAGAGTCAGTCTTCCTCACCATGAAATCCAGTGTTGGAGGCCGGAGAGATATCACAGGACATTCAGCAAATTAAAGCTGTTCCAGTGCTTGAAATATTTATGTAAACATGTTGAAAATAAAAGCCTCTTTATCCTCCTCAGCAGCACACACTAGGGCTGTTACACACTATATTACATAACACCATGCAGATGAAAAATGAAAAATGCAATCATCCAAAGATATTTAAAATATATATAGATGGGTATGTTTATGCATATTTATAAACATATTAAATATTCTAAGTATGTATAGACACATAAGTAGGTAAATATCTTTTGTCACAGTGTATAACACATAGTAAGCAAATAAATGAGTGTGTGTATGTGTGTATGTGTGTGTTTGTGCATGTAAATAAGAATGGAAATTTGTAGGGTTTTTTCCAGCTTTTGCCATTATCATCATGACTACAAATAACATCTTTGTACATATGGCTTAGCACACATGTGTGATTCTATCTGAAGGGTAAATATCTAAAATTAAAATTACTGAATCAAAGGATATGTGCATTTGTAATTCTGATAGATATTGTCATATTGTGGGCCAAAGTTATTGTTTTACTCTTAGTTTCACTATTTTATACATCACTATTTTATAGAATCACTATTTTATACATCTCCATAGAGATATACACATATTGATGTCTATCTCTAATATATACACGGATCACCATGCCAGTAGTTACATGGTGTATATACGTACCAGACCCAAAAGCCAGGTTTAAGTTATCTGATATGACGATGCATCTCTCCTTATTTGCAAGCTACTTTTTATATCCTTCATAATAAACTAAAATGAATGGGGTAATCTAGATGTCTGTTGCCTACAAGAGCCTATCTGACTACTGAATTATAGTAGCGCCAATGTCAAAGTTATGTGGGAAGCAAAAGAACTGTGCGCACTTGTGGATGCTATGGAGGTTTTTATGTTGTTGGTTGGTTGGTTAGTTGGCTTGGATTCATTTGATTTAGCAGTGATATTCAACAAGCCTTGATTGCCAGTTAAGTTAAAATTTCTTTAATTTATTTTAACTTCTCAAGAAGTTGAAATTTCTTGAGCAAATAATGAGTTTTAAAATTATTTATGAATTTTAGTTAACAATTTCACTCCTTGTGCTATATTTACATAGATAACTGAGTTAATATAGTTAATTCTCAAATATAGCTTCCTTTATGTGTAAGCAAATTGCTTTCGAAAACAAATTTGTTTCTAAACTGATAAGGCAAATATTGATGGGCATCAGTTTGATAAAATCTGAGTGTAATCAGATGTCCAGGGGTGGTGGAGAGCTTTTTGAAAATTAGGCTGGTGACCTATTGGAGTGCTTTTAGATGGCTTTGCCATCAAGACTTTGTAGGCTACTTTTAGAGGCCAGGAGGCTGCCTTCATACCTCTGAGAGGCAAAACTGCTGATCTTTAACGTTTAACTGGTTAAGGTAGAGTATATTTAACATTAAAATACCGGCATGTCAAAATGTGGAATTGCTTCACTGAACCAACAAATGAGTTTTGAGTCAAGTGACCTTGTCAGGTAATCATATATTTTCTGCTTGTGACACGATCAAAACTATCTTCCTGAACAAAGTCACCTTTCTCACTATTTGATTTTAGACTACTTCTAGTACTTAACAAGTTGGTGTATAATTAACTAGTTTCATAGTTAGAGCTAGAAGTTAATGGAACACCATCAGATTTAACTTTTGAAGGCATAATTTTTCAATTAGTAAACAGAAGTCTATTTGTATGGAGCAATACCAGAGGTAAAGGTGTCATTGGGTAGGGAAGTCTAATTTCTTCCAAGGTAATAATACTGTTTCCATTTCCATTAAGTAAGCGAGATCTTTTACTAATATTTTAGTAATATTTTGAGATTTTTAAAAGCATTTTGAACCCAAAATGGAACCTAGATAACCTTTGAGATTCATTTATTTAAAGCTAAAAAAAAAAAAAAAATTAAGGAGCACCAATTAAGCACATTTAGAGTATTAGCTTTTAAAAAGTATTAATAGGGGGAGATAGATAGGATAAAAGAGGTGAAATATGTAAAACTTATGCAAATTACATCAAGTGAAAAATAAATAAATTAATTAAACAAATAAAAATAAGAAATAAAAAGTATTAATAAAAAGTAAGATGATTACTCTGAATAACCTCAATTTATTAACAAACAAAACTAACACCCTGGCCCACCTAGTGCAGTGTCTGCAACAGTCAATACCAGACCGATGCTTGTTGACAAAAGATTTTATAAATAAGATGTAAGGCAGGGGGATTTTTCTAACTCATATTTTTATAACAGTCCAGATGAAAAAGAATGGGAAAGTTTGCTCCCTTTTCTGTATGAAGATATTGGTCAAAACTGAATAACAGGTCGATAGCAGAATTAAAATAACCCAGAAACTCAAATTTCATATTTCTAATTCACTGTTTCACTGATTCCCATGACAAAATGGTTGGCAAACACTTGGCTTTGGGCAATGAAGTTACCCTAGGTTAACTCTATGGTACTTCTTGTGTTTGTCTTTAAACTGCTACTTGGTCACTTCGTAAATCTAAGCTTCTTAAAATATTAAGGTAGTGTTTCTTTCCACACGGTAAGGGTTATGTATTAAAGGCTCTACATTTTTTCTTTGCTCACTTTAAAGGAGTTGTTCAAGTTCGAAGATATTTCCATAACTGTATAAGAGGATGACATAGCCAAGACCTTGTTGTGTCAGGGCCAGGGCACTGTGTTCTTCATTTCACACACACACACACACACACACACACACACACACACACACACACCATATAAGGTTATCTCTGTGTGGGTAATATGCTATAGTTGATTATTTTTACAGAAACATGCCAAATGCTAATAAGTGATTAAGTGCTTTAAAGGGTGTTGACAGATAAAGCCTGAACTGAAATAAGACTCAAGCTGTAATTTATGATGTGAAACGTTCTCTTTCAGTGCTTTGCAAAGTTAAAAGGAGGTTGGTTATGTTTGGGAAAAAGCTGAGGGTTGTGTATGGGTATATCTTAGCCAACAACTTCTCTAATTTTAGACTTCTTTTTTTTTCAAATGCTTTTACTTTAGAGATTTATTATTTCACTTTCCCTATAGATCTTCTCTTATAAATGTATAGAAACACGAAAATGACCAAACTATTTGTAGAAGAGAGAGAGGAAGATCATTGTTGTGTCAGAAATTTATTAGCAAAGTTGACTGAAACATAACTCGAGCAATTCTCTGTCCCTGAGACTAACAGCCATACTCATGCCTCCTGACCTGTATCCTCTCTCTATTTCCCTCCTCTTTAGCTCCATCATAGTTTCCAGAAAGGGGGAAAACTTGCTCTGAATGTTTACATTTTACACTGTCTTCTTCCCCCTCCCTCAGTGTTTTAAAAATATTTTAAAGGTCTTTTGGATTTCATAGCAATCAAACATTTTCTCTTAGTAGCTTACCAGTATCCTTTAAGATATTCTCTGGGTAGAATTAGATTCAAGTAAGACATGAAATTACCTAATAAGGTTTGCTGAATTCATTAAGTTTGAGAGTCTCTTTCTGAGCCTTGAGACCATCAGGTTATAATTCCTCAGTTCCTTCAAATGTCATGGTGATCTCAGAAGAGCCAGCTCAGATAAGTGACTTTAATAATAGGTGAGGTAAACAGCATATCATAATGCTTTTAGGTGAGTCTTTCAAAATACGTAGTGTGTCAATGAAAGTTTTTAAGCACAAACTGTGGGTAAATTTTTAAGTTCAGATAATAGGAGAGTAGCTATCCATTTATTATTTTCCTGTTACAGGCTTGGGAATAAATTTCATTGTAACACTGATAGGGAAATATATTTAAGGTGAACTTAAATTTCTCCTATGACATATTTTTTTAATCTTTTTTTCTATTTCTTTGTTTCTCTTAGAGATTTTGTTTCAAGGAGCTTAATTCATATTCATGGAGTCATTGTTCCATTTCAGCAAGTCATAAGAATGTTTCCAGAGTGAAAAGCCCTCTGTTTTGTGGGTATGCACACAACAGATTCCTAGAAAGTTTCTGCCTTGCACAACTCCAGGGGGCACTGTTCACATTCTTGCCTATTTAAATATCATTCTTCTATATAATTAGAAGCTGACATTTTTTTCTGACCCACGTAGTTCTAACTCACAATACTTAATCTTTAAGTGATTAAGTGTATTTTAATGGGTTTGGGATGGAACTTATAATTGATATTTGTCCTTTAAGGCACAAGTGAAATAAATGTATATCAAGAAAATATTTATTATGTACTCGACCAGCAGCTTACCTTAAATTCTGTATGTACATGTGAAAAAAAGAAAGGGAGATTATTTTGTGGAAATCCTTGAATAAGGATTAAAATGCTAGTTCAAATGCAGAAAAACTCTTATCTGCTACAGGAAACAGATAAAAACAGAAGAATACACCCTTTTCCACACCACTCCATTATTTCCCTCTTTGACTGTCACTATAAAAACATAATACCAGTGAAAATTAGGCTGGTGACCTATTGGAGTGCTTTTAGATGGCTTTGCCATCAAGACTTTGTAGGCTACTTTTAGAGGCCAGGAGGCTGCCTTCATACCTCTGAGAGGCAAAACTGCTGATCTTTAACGTTTAACTGGTTAAGGTAGAGTATATTTAACATTAAAATACCGGCATGTCAAAATGTGGAATTGCTTCACTGAACCAACAAATGAGTTTTGAGTCAAGTGACCTTGTCAGGTAATCATATATTTTCTGCTTGTGACACGATCAAAACTATCTACCTGAACAAAGTCACCTTTCTCACTATTTGATTTTAGACTACTTCTAGTACTTAACAAGTTGGTGTATAATTAACTAGTTTCATAGTTAGAGCTAGAAGTTAATGGAACACCATCAGATTTAACTTTTGAAGGCATAATTTTTCAATTAGTAAACAGAAGTCTATTTGTATGGAGCAATACCAGAGGTAAAGGTGTCATTGGGTAGGGAAGTCTAATTTCTTCCAAGGTAATAATACTGTTTCCATTTCCATTAAGTAAGCGAGATCTTTTACTAATATTTTAGTAATATTTTGAGATTTTTAAAAGCATTTTGAACCCAAAATGGAACCTAGATAACCTTTGAGATTCATTTATTTAAAGCTAAAAAAAAAAAAAAATTAAGGAGCACCAATTAAGCACATTTAGAGTATTAGCTTTTAAAAAGTATTAATAGGGGGAGATAGATAGGATAAAAGAGATGAAATATGTAAAACTTATGCAAATTACATCAAGTGAAAAATAAATAAATAAAATAAATAAATAAAAATAAGAAATAAAAAGTATTAATAAAAAGTAAGATGATTACTCTGAATAACCTCAATTTATTAACAAACAAAACTAACACCCTGGCCCACCTAGTGCAGTGTCTGCAACAGTCAATACCAGACCGATGCTTGTTGACAAAAGATTTTATAAATAAGATGTAAGGCAGGGGGATTTTTCTAACTCATATTTTTATAACAGTCCAGATGAAAAAGAATGGGAAAGTTTGCTCCCTTTTCTGTATGAAGATATTGGTCAAAACTGAATAACAGGTCGATAGCAGAATTAAAATAACCCAGAAACTCAAATTTCATATTTCTAATTCACTGTTTCACTGATTCCCATGACAAAATGGTTGGCAAACACTTGGCTTTGGGCAATGAAGTTACCCTAGGTTAACTCTATGGTACTTCTTGTGTTTGTCTTTAAACTGCTACTTGGTCACTTCGTAAATCTAAGCTTCTTAAAATATTAAGGTAGTGTTTCTTTCCACACGGTAAGGGTTATGTATTAAAGGCTCTACATTTTTTCTTTGCTCACTTTAAAGGAGTTGTTCAAGTTCGAAGATATTTCCATAACTGTATAAGAGGATGACATAGCCAAGACCTTGTTGTGTCAGGGCCAGGGCACTGTGTTCTTCATTTCACACACACACACACACACACACACACACACACACACACACACACCATATAAGGTTATCTCTGTGTGGGTAATATGCTATAGTTGATTATTTTTACAGAAACATGCCAAATGCTAATAAGTGATTAAGTGCTTTAAAGGGTGTTGACAGATAAAGCCTGAACTGAAATAAGACTCAAGCTGTAATTTATGATGTGAAACGTTCTCTTTCAGTGCTTTGCAAAGTTAAAAGGAGGTTGGTTATGTTTGGGAAAAAGCTGAGGGTTGTGTATGGGTATATCTTAGCCAACAACTTCTCTAATTTTAGACTTCTTTTTTTTTCAAATGCTTTTACTTTAGAGATTTATTATTTCACTTTCCCTATAGATCTTCTCTTATAAATGTATAGAAACACGAAAATGACCAAACTATTTGTAGAAGAGAGAGAGGAAGATCATTGTTGTGTCAGAAATTTATTAGCAAAGTTGACTGAAACATAACTCGAGCAATTCTCTGTCCCTGAGACTAACAGCCATACTCATGCCTCCTGACCTGTATCCTCTCTCTATTTCCCTCCTCTTTAGCTCCATCATAGTTTCCAGAAAGGGGGAAAACTTGCTCTGAATGTTTACATTTTACACTGTCTTCTTCCCCCTCCCTCAGTGTTTTAAAAATATTTTAAAGGTCTTTTGGATTTCATAGCAATCAAACATTTTCTCTTAGTAGCTTACCAGTATCCTTTAAGATATTCTCTGGGTAGAATTAGATTCAAGTAAGACATGAAATTACCTAATAAGGTTTGCTGAATTCATTAAGTTTGAGAGTCTCTTTCTGAGCCTTGAGACCATCAGGTTATAATTCCTCAGTTCCTTCAAATGTCATGGTGATCTCAGAAGAGCCAGCTCAGATAAGTGACTTTAATAATAGGTGAGGTAAACAGCATATCATAATGCTTTTAGGTGAGTCTTTCAAAATACGTAGTGTGTCAATGAAAGTTTTTAAGCACAAACTGTGGGTAAATTTTTAAGTTCAGATAATAGGAGAGTAGCTATCCATTTATTATTTTCCTGTTACAGGCTTGGGAATAAATTTCATTGTAACACTGATAGGGAAATATATTTAAGGTGAACTTAAATTTCTCCTATGACATATTTTTTAAATCTTTTTTTCTATTTCTTTGTTTCTCTTAGAGATTTTGTTTCAAGGAGCTTAATTCATATTCATGGAGTCATTGTTCCATTTCAGCAAGTCATAAGAATGTTTCCAGAGTGAAAAGCCCTCTGTTTTGTGGGTATGCACACAACAGATTCCTAGAAAGTTTCTGCCTTGCACAACTCCAGGGGGCACTGTTCACATTCTTGCCTATTTAAATATCATTCTTCTATATAATTAGAAGCTGACATTTTTTTTCTGACCCACGTAGTTCTAACTCACAATGCTTAACCTTTAAGTGATTAAGTGTATTTTAATGGGTTTGGGATGGAACTTATAATTGATATTTGTCCTTTAAGGCACAAGTGAAATAAATGTATATCAAGAAAATATTTATTATGTACTCGACCAGCAGTTTACCTTAAATTCTGTATGTACATGTGAAAAAAAGAAAGGGAGATTATTTTGTGGAAATCCTTGAATAAGGATTAAAATGCTAGTTCAAATGCAGAAAAACTCCTTGATGTGGAAATCCTTGAATAAGGATGAAATCCTTGAATAAAGATTAAAATGCTAGTTCAAATGCAGAAAAACTCTTATCTGCTACAGGAAACAGATAAAAACAGAAGAATACACCCTTTTCCACACCACTCCATTATTTCCCTCTTTGACTGTCACTATAAAAACATAATACCAGTCACTTGAATGAAATGTTCATAGTGCATCACGAGATGGAACAGACAGCAATTTGGCAAAGTAACCCTGGTTTGTCTTCGTTAACGCGTTGCTCACCCGCCCTCTTAAATGATCATCTCTTACAGTGTCTCTATGCTTACTGCATCTATCTCCACCAAATTTGCAACTAAAGCTCCTCATAGAATTCATTAGATAGTGAGAAACAGTAGGTACTGTTTTTGATTAGTCATTTCCTTGACAGTTTTGAGTAGGAGAGAGAGAATGGGAGAGGAATTTTTGCTTTTCACATTTTCCGGCCTGTTTGGAAGGTAGAACTCCAACAAGAGAACAGCCAACTCTCACACCCCAAGGCCCTGGCTCTATTTGACAATAAGACCTGAGCATCTGGAAGAGGGGAGGACATGGACTAGACAATACAAAAAAAAATAAATGCACAGTCATCTTAATTCTCTAAATAATTTGTTTAGAATATGAGAAGTGAAAAGCCGGTAACAAAAGTTTTATCAGAAGATTTCTGACTTGCAATCAAATTAATTCATTCATCTATTCACTCATTCATTCACTATTATTCAATAAGCATTTGATGAGTGAGCACTGTGTGTCAGGCTCTGTGCTAGGAATGAATGCTACATGATATTCTGAAACAAATAAGCAGTTAAAGCTCAGTGTTTACTTTTAATTAAAAAAAATAGGGAACATGGTTCCATAGTGTAGCGGTTAGTATGTCTGCTTTACATGCAGAAGGTCCTGGGTTCACGCCCCAGGGGAGCTACGGTCCATGGTCTCCTGCCATGCCACCCTGAACAAGTCCGATCCCGTCTGATCTCGAAAGCTAAGTAGGGTTGGTCCCAGTTAGTACTTGGATAAGAGACCACCTAGGAAGACCAGGTGCTGCAGGCATAAATAATAAATAAATAAATACATACATACATACATACATACATACATACATACATATTAAAAAATAGGGAAAATGATATATAGGGTTAATGAGACAAATTAAACTTTGTTAGTGCAAGATGGTTAACTGGCATTTCCTGACTTTATGGGGCTGGTGTGTATTGCAGGGTTTTCTTCATTTAATTTCTCAAGAATGTAATTTTTAATTAAAAAGAAAAATGAAAAATGTAAATCCCCTAGTTAGAGAGATTTTGTAGAACTCTCTTAAGAATAACCTTAAAGAAAGGATAGCTATTCCTCATCCATGCTATTTATCCTTTCAGAAATTAAAAAAAAAAATCTTTATAATCTAAAAATAATTACATAATGTAATATAAACTAATTATTTGGATTCTGTAGCCTATATCCTTTCTCAAACAGCTGTTCTAACATAAAGTTATAAAATTATGGTCATCCTGGAATAGAAACCTTATAATCATTATGGTCAAGTCTTTTTTAAATCTAGTTTTAATTACTTTATTTATTTGTGTTTATTCACACAAAAGAAATGTGCTAGAGAAGCAGTATAAGCATTAGGAGAAAGGGGTCAACACAAGCATAGGCGATCATTTGACAAATGGACACTGCATTGCTCGTAGGACCCAAAGTAACAAAAGCTCTTAGATGAACCATCATAAATTGAAAACCAGTGTCCATTATGAGAGTATTTTCTAACTGGTTCACATTTGCTAAATATTAGGTACCATATATTCAAATTTAATTTTAAACAGGACCTAAAAATTTAATTCATGTAGCAGGGACCTAGTAACAATATCAAACACTAAAATTCTTTTCGTGACCAGAGAAACTTCTTTGATTACATGACTGTTTTGTCTTTAGTATTTAGACTTTGCCCTTAAGTTATCTAATTTAATGGAATAAAGTCTAAAGAAGAACCTAAACATAAGGAATAAGAATGTGTTATTGCTGGGTTTAAAGTTAGAGTTTCTCCCTCTTGCAGTAAAGAGAATCAATTTCTTCTAAAAAGAGGAAAGCTATATTGTTAGACTTCAAATTAGTAATTACTAGAAATAATTACTAGAAATTATAAAAATCTATAATGATATTTCTTTAACAAATTTTAAAGAGGTCATCTTGGTTGAGAGTAATTTTTTTTTTTTTTAACTTTATGGCTTTTTCCCAACCCAGGGATTTCTTTACCATTAAACAAGAGGTTGATGTCTTTCCTTTTTAAATAAGCTCTAAGCACTAACTTACTCAGACTTTCTTGCTGGAGGCCACTAAGAAAGAGATGAGCATCAGTAGTGGGCATGGTTTCTGTCACAGGCTATCAGCCTTTTCAGTGTATCCACAAAGCCTTCTGGTCAGAGAGAGGTAGAGGTTGTCAAAGTCATCTTTCCCACTGCAAGATAACAGAAGTGACAGTAAGCACTCAGTCACGAGTCATTTGTTGCCACTAAGGACCAGCAGCATTCAGGTCTGAATTGAAAGCCTGAAATTCTGAAAAGCTGATGAAGGTTAATGCCTCCTATTTTGCAGTTCCTTTCCCTTTGGAAGGGTAGATTACAAAATTATAATCTCTTAGTTATGATTAGCTTTGTGACTATCTCTGTGTTGAATTTTCAGTTTGTGTTTCCCTGTCCTCTGTGATAACTTAGGTCAGAGGTTGGGCTGCAGGCCTCCCAGTGGTATGAAGAGCAATAATACAATTTCTAGGCTGAGCCAAAAACAATAGTAACCTCAAAACTGGGCCTGGCCTCGGTGCAGAGCTCATTTTCATTGGCCAGACTTCTTTCTTTTCAGTGGCCTGGACACTCATTCATCTTGATCTACCTGAATGCTATACCTCTGTAATCTAATACTTGCATGCTTTGAAAATAGTTAAGAGGCAATAAAATGATTGAAACTTTCCAAATTTGGGGACGTTATATGAATAAAATAGCTAGGTAGTTAAAAGAAAATTTTACTCTGCATCTAGATATTTTACCATTGTTTGACACATAGCTATGTGTTTAAAAGTACTAATATTCATTTAATTCTAAACATTTCTTTTTTCTAAGATCAGTTTCCTCAAAATACTACATACTCCAGAATCAGACCATGTGGGTTCAAATGTGACTCTATGACTAATTTAAATGAGTGACCAATGATAAATATATTAATAATCAAATGATGAACACCAAATTTCTCCAAAACTTAGTTACATGAATAATAAACATTTATTATCTCACGTTGTATCTGTGGTTCAGGAATTCAGGAGCCATTGGCTCAGGGTCTCATGGGAGTATAGCTAAGATATTGGCAGGGGCTGCAGTTATCTTAAGGTCTGTGTCTAGGGCCGGAGTATCTTTTCATTCACAAATCGGGCAAGGTAATGTTCATTGTTTTTAGGAGGCCTCAGTTCCTTACCATGTTGGCCTCTCACAGAGATGTGTGAGTGTCCTCCTGGCATGGCA
>NW_011888802.1:0-12608 GCF_000151845.1 Pteropus vampyrus | reverse complement strand
CATCTTGGTTGAGAGTAATTTTTTTTTTTTTTAACTTTATGGCTTTTTCCCAACCCAGGGATTTCTTTACCATTAAACAAGAGGTTGATGTCTTTCCTTTTTAAATAAGCTCTAAGCACTAACTTACTCAGACTTTCTTGCTGGAGGCCACTAAGAAAGAGATGAGCATCAGTAGTGGGCATGGTTTCTGTCACAGGCTATCAGCCTTTTCAGTGTATCCACAAAGCCTTCTGGTCAGAGAGAGGTAGAGGTTGTCAAAGTCATCTTTCCCACTGCAAGATAACAGAAGTGACAGTAAGCACTCAGTCACGAGTCATTTGTTGCCACTAAGGACCAGCAGCATTCAGGTCTGAATTGAAAGCCTGAAATTCTGAAAAGCTGATGAAGGTTAATGCCTCCTATTTTGCAGTTCCTTTCCCTTTGGAAGGGTAGATTACAAAATTATAATCTCTTAGTTATGATTAGCTTTGTGACTATCTCTGTGTTGAATTTTCAGTTTGTGTTTCCCTGTCCTCTGTGATAACTTAGGTCAGAGGTTGGGCTGCAGGCCTCCCAGTGGTATGAAGAGCAATAATACAATTTCTAGGCTGAGCCAAAAACAATAGTAACCTCAAAACTGGGCCTGGCCTCGGTGCAGAGCTCATTTTCATTGGCCAGACTTCTTTCTTTTCAGTGGCCTGGACACTCATTCATCTTGATCTACCTGAATGCTATACCTCTGTAATCTAATACTTGCATGCTTTGAAAATAGTTAAGAGGCAATAAAATGATTGAAACTTTCCAAATTTGGGGACGTTATATGAATAAAATAGCTAGGTAGTTAAAAGAAAATTTTACTCTGCATCTAGATATTTTACCATTGTTTGACACATAGCTATGTGTTTAAAAGTACTAATATTCATTTAATTCTAAACATTTCTTTTTTCTAAGATCAGTTTCCTCAAAATACTACATACTCCAGAATCAGACCATGTGGGTTCAAATGTGACTCTATGACTAATTTAAATGAGTGACCAATGATAAATATATTAATAATCAAATGATGAACACCAAATTTCTCCAAAACTTAGTTACATGAATAATAAACATTTATTATCTCACGTTGTATCTGTGGTTCAGGAATTCAGGAGCCATTGGCTCAGGGTCTCATGGGAGTATAGCTAAGATATTGGCAGGGGCTGCAGTTATCTTAAGGTCTGTGTCTAGGGCCGGAGTATCTTTTCATTCACAAATCGGGCAAGGTAATGTTCATTGTTTTTAGGAGGCCTCAGTTCCTTACCATGTTGGCCTCTCACAGAGATGTGTGAGTGTCCTCCTGGCATGGCAGCTGGCCTCCCCTAGAATGAGTGATCCAAGAGAGAGCAAGGAAGAAGCCATAAATGCCTTTTATAAACTAGTCTCACACATCAGACATCATCACTTTCACTGCATCCTATTTGTTGAAAGCAAATATTAAGTTCAACCCACAGTCAAGGAGAAGGAAGTGAGACTTCACCTTTTGAAGAGAGGAGCTTAAAAAAATTGTAGACATATTTAAAATCAACATAACAAGTTGATAAACTTCTAAGTGACTCAGTTTTGTTACCTATAAAATGAGGATAATAATAGTACTACCTCATAGGATTGCTGTGGAAATTCAGTGTAAAGTGCTTAGGCTAGTGCTTAGCCCATTGTAAGTGCCATACAGTGTTAGTTTTGCTTTTTTTTTTTTTCCTGCTATATCTAAGAATGATTAGACAGAATATCGTCTAGCTAATTTATACCAAACTGGGTCTGGCAGAGTCCTTGAAACTGGTAGGAACATTTTTATTTTTATATTTCCAAGGGCAATTTGCATTTCCTTCAAAACATCTTGAGTTTGTAGCTAGTTCAGACCTTTGGCATCCTGAGTTTTCCCCTATTTCAGTAAATGGCCCACTATTTACATGGTAAATCTCTTTAAGTTTCTTGACTCTTCACATCTGACATTCAACCCGTAGACAAGTCCTGCTGGCTCTACCTTCAAAATATATCGAGTCTCTAACTCATACTCCTCAGCCCCAGGGCACCACAGAGTCCAGCTCACCACAAGCATTCATCAAAGCTTCCTTTCTTGACCCCACATTCTATTCTACATTGAACAGAGTGGAAAAAAGGAAAATAAATGAGATCGCTCTATTTCCTTTTTTAAAAGCCTTGCAATGGATTGCTTCAAAAACAAACAAACAAAAAATTCAAGGTCCTGCCTCTACAACGTCATCACCTAGACACTTGGTTTAGATCACTCAGCTACAGCCTTGATAGATTTCTTCCTGTCCCTTTAGCTCACCAGGACCTTTGCACTAGCTCTTTCCTTTGCCTTGAATGCTCTTTGCATGGCTTCTTATTTTAGTCAAGTACCTACTCAAAAGTTGCCTCTTTAGAGAGACCTTGCTGAGTAGCCTGCCAGAAAGCACCCTAAATCCCATTATACTCCCTTAATATGATGACGCCCCCTCCATGTGACACCACATTAAATATTTGTGTCTTTTTTGTCTGCTTCTCTCACAAAACTGTGAGCTTCATAAGAGCTGAGAGTTTGTCTCATTCACTGATGTACAGCCTGTACTGTGAATGGTGTCTTGCACATAGTGGATACTCAATACATGTTTACTGAGTGAATGAATAAACAAGCAGTTATGAGTCAATTGATTAATCCAGAAGTCACAAGGTAGAGGCTAGTCCAACTCACAGATATATTTTGTTAACACAATTTTTTTAAAAATATGACTTAGTTGACAACTTTTATATATTATGCGATTTCTTACGAAAATTTTTTTTTTTTTTTTTTGGCTAAAAATCAAGAGATATTTTTATTTGGAGTCCCTTAGCAAAAATCATGCCAGGTTTATTAGCAGCTATTCCTTTTAGATAAGATTTACCCCAGACCCCACCACTCCCAATTATCTTCCCAACACCAATGACTTTCTTACACCCAGCTCCCTCCACAGCTCTGTGGTACCTGCCTGGCTCTGTAGGCTTTCAGGGCCCTAGAATAAGCATATTTGTTGTAAGTTTGTCAATATTTGTCCTATATGTCAATGTAATTTTTCATGCTTAACTTAGAAATGAAATTAGTCCCATGTTGGAGTTCCAAGTCATGTTCATTCTGAGGTGTACATTTCAACCTTTGGTGCCATTCTTGTTACAGAACAATCACCCAGCTTGACAAACTCCACAAAGAACCTTTGCTAGTGAAAGAACGAAAAGACGTAATTGTGTTTCAAAATAGTTTTCACTTTTGGAAGATTATTTTTTAAAACATTAAAAAATAAACATAGATTTGAAATACTTTATTTTCAAAACCTCATGAACATTCAATCCAGATGTTTACCTAAAGTGATTCATTTACCAGGGTGGGGCACACTCAGTTGTCTTAAGAAAGAAAATAACTGAGTTTAACAATAGATAGTTGCATAGTCTGAAGTCAGATCAAGAGAAATATATGTATAATAGCAAGAACTGTGTCTTTTGCTCATTGGATAGCCAGTGCCTATATACATTAGGGGTTTGAATATTTATTAAGCATCTGTTATGCGTCAGGACCTATATTAGGCAGTCACAGAGCCCATAGTCTGTCAAATACTTTAGAGGTGCTAGACAGCAAAAACTACACAAAACAAACAAGTAAATGTTATAATATAAGCAATAGGAGTTGATAAGTGCTATAGATAAAAAGGAATGTGGATGAGGGAAAGGGAGATGGGAACATCTGGCTGGTTACTATTCTTCATAGTGTGGTCAGGGTAGGTGGTGTTGAAAAGATGAGACTTGAGCAAGACCTGAAGGATGTAAGGAAGTTTGCCTAGTAGATCTGTAGGGAAGGAGCCTTCCAAGATAAGGAAAAACCGAAAGTAAAGCCTGAAGGCAGGAGTGTGCTTCGTGCGGTCAAGGAGCAGCAGCATGCCTACCCTGGCCGAGTTACTATGCAGTCTAGTAGGTTGACCAGAGTAAAGAATAAGTATACAAATGCACACGCTATTCTCCCTCACTAAGGAACATTTATCACCTATTTTTAATTAGGCTATATTTTGATTTGGCCAAGAACTGAGCATTAGAGACTCCATGACAATATAGGAAAGAGATGTATTCAGTGCCGCAGGTTCAATTGTGTAAGAGGAACTTAAGCAGCTGGCTTCAATTGACCTTGTGGTGGAGATCCTGACCCAAAGTTACTCTAGATGCGTAACGAATTCTCTGGAATGGGTTGCATTTTCATTTTCCCAACACACTCTCCTGTTCCATGTATCAAACACTAGCGCTTTTCAAAGGAGTAGTCCATGAGGAAAAATATTAGAACTGAAATTTATTTTACTTTCCATGTTAATTACTCTCCACTAAGTACTTCAGTTCAGAGGGTGCCTGATGGAAATCTCTCTAACAGAGCTCCATGTGTCCTTATTGCAGCTTCTCGCAGAAGACTGGCCCTTTGGAGTTGAGATGTGTAAGCTGGTGCCTTTCATACAGAAGGCCTCCGTGGGAATCACCGTGCTGAGCCTGTGCGCTCTAAGTATTGACAGGTAATACTGCACATTTAAGTCAGGTATATCCTGAATAGTATTCTAGGGATGGCTATGTCACTCAGAAAATAAGCTATGTAATTCAACAAAGCCAGGCTCTGCCACTTGACAAGCAATTCTACTTTGCACTTCAGATATCGAGCTGTTGCATCTTGGAGTCGAATTAAAGGAATTGGGGTTCCAAAATGGACAGCAGTAGAAATTGTTTTAATTTGGGTGGTCTCTGTGGTTCTGGCCATCCCCGAAGCCGTGGGTTTTGATATGATTACCACTGACTACAAAGGAAGTTATCTGCGCATCTGCTTACTTCATCCCATTCAGAAAACAGCCTTCATGCAGGTAACTTTTACTTCTCTTTTTCCTTTTAGTTCTTGCCTTATAAATATTTAGCTATTTTCCCCTTGACCTCTCCTTCTTGGGAAGCTTGATTTATGACTGTCCTTGGCATAAATTAAGAGTGGGACCCAGGACTGAGGGGTTAACAGTGACTAATGACCGAAGCTTCAAGAAGCTGGGTCACTACCTCTCCAAGAATCCCCTGGCACTCAGGGATACATATAAACGAGGTTCACATGAAAGAATTGATCTGAATTTATAACTTTTCTACTCAAATTCCCACAAGGACTGACAACGGTGACATTTTCTGCATAAGACAACACAACAGTCATTAGAGAGAATAGATAGATGGTTCAGTGACTGATCAAATAGAAATTGCCCTGGTATGGATGGATTCTGAAAGGCCTGACCTCCTTCTGAAAAGAAAGCTGCCAATGCAAAGAAGTTTTCATCTTGGCCATTTATTCTAGAATGTTTAATCAGGAGATAGGAAAAGAATGGCAATGCTGGTCATCAGAAGATAGATTTTAAGTGTAAAAAGCTCTTTCCAGCAGCATGGGTGAAGAGGAGTTAATGCAAAGAAGGCTCATCTAAGTGTCACCTGTAATTATTTTCCATTTTACATATAAGAAGACTATACAAAATTTTATGAATTGTACATATATCATGGTAATCAAAAGAATAAAGAGGGACATCAATGTGAAATTGAAAATGAGATTGCTGTTTTCTTGTTTCTTATTAGTTAAAGGGAAAAAGGTACTGCATAGATTACATAAATTCTGCTCCAACACAGATATATCCGGAGCAACAATAAAAAAAAGAGAGAGAGAGGAAAAAAAAAAACAGAAAAAGAATAAGAGAAAGAGCATACGTCCTAAGCAGCTTTGATTTTTTTTAATTAATAGGTTAGATTTATATATTACTGAGCTAAATGATTAACAAAGACCATTTCATATGTTTTTCCCATTAAACAAACTTGTTAAATAGTGAAAATTTTCCTTAAACACTATGATGTCTTTACATATTCAAATGTGGTATTTAATACAAAAAATACCTTCAGGATAACTGGCTTATATAAAAACAAAAATATCTGAATTACCAGATATTTTGAATTTTGCCCAACTGCTTAAATTTAATGCATGATTATAACATACTGCCTAAAGAATTAAAATTTTTTATAGGAAAAGTTTGTTTTATTGAATATAATTATTTAATTATTTGTTCAGTAGATATGGCCTGAAAGATTCTACATAGTATTTATGAAATGGATCTACTCTAGATGATAATTATTCCTTGATGAATATTTTTAATTTAACATTTGTATATAAATTTATTTTCGAAAGGAGTATTAATAATAAAATTCTCTCTTTCCCATAGTTTTACAAGACAGCGAAAGACTGGTGGCTATTTAGTTTCTATTTCTGCTTGCCGTTGGCCATCACCGCATTTTTTTATACCCTAATGACTTGTGAAATGTTGAGAAAGAAGAGTGGCATGCAAATTGCTTTAAATGACCACTTAAAGCAGGTAAGAAAATAGAAATATTTGCTAACTCAAGATAGTAATTATGATTGTGAATAGCATAAATATGATGATAACAAACTAAAATTACTATATAGTAGAGCATACTTTTTCTGGTATTTTTGAATATACAAAGGCTTTAAAATGTTATCTATTTAGATATTTTATATAATCTAAAGGATCCAGAAAGAACCATAACTTTTTAAAGATGAATCACTAGCCTTTTTAATTCTAATTCACATTAACTATTCAGTTTAAAGCTGTGTCCTGAATTTTTACAAATGCCATTGGCTTTTGATAAACAATATTAAATATTCTGTTTGGGGAAAAAGAATGCTGTAATTATAATGAGCCATCTTTTCAGGGTTTGACTATGGTTTTATTTCAGAGACGGGAAGTGGCCAAAACAGTATTTTGCCTGGTCCTTGTCTTTGCCCTATGTTGGCTTCCTCTTCACCTCAGCAGAATTTTGAAGCTCACTCTTTATGATCAGAATGATCCCAATAGATGTGAACTTTTGAGGTAAGAAAAGTAAAATAGAGATAGTTTTGTAATTAAATGCCAAGCACAAGTTTTCCATCTATCCTTTTCATAGGCAGAAAGACAGAGTATCATTTTTCTGATCTTTAGGGAGCAATTAAGATTCTCTTTTTACTTTCATTCCTATTGAAATGAAGGAGTAAAAGGAACTTAAGAGAACACTGGGAATGGAAAGCCAGAGTTGTCCAATGATGAGTGTGTGGCATGATTGAAAATACCAGGTCTGATTCTCCTTTGCACATTGTAAATCTTTTCTTTTCAGCCAGCTTCAGCACTTTCAAATGCGATTTTATTTTAAAAGAGAGAATTGGGCATGATGGGGTGTTGGGGACAATGTGTGTAATGACAAAGACAGAAAGGGAAAGAGAGAGACAGGCAAGAGAGAGAAAGAGATACAAAGATTGTTATCAGCAAAGACCAGTAGTAAAATAAAAACCATTGTATATGGGTAATTTTTTTCTTCACAAAAACACAAAAGACTGCAAAGAATATGTGCTTGGTGAGCATGTTTTTCACAGATATGTTTTGGGTTATTTTTTGCAGCTTTTTGTTGGTATTGGACTACATTGGCATCAACATGGCCTCCCTGAATTCCTGCATTAATCCAATAGCTCTGTATTTGGTGAGCAAAAGATTCAAAAACTGCTTCAAGGTAAGAGTTCCAGAGTAAAAAGCCCTTTTTAATATGGCACCAAATATAAAACTTCCAAACTACTATTATTTCTATCCAGAGAGATCGAGAAAGTTGTTTTACAGTTTTCCCTTACGTTACATCATAGATAATTTTTTTAAATATGACTTTTGCTCACAAACTTACTGTAGTTGATTTCTGCCTATAAATCCCAGTCAGCCATTTCCTACTGCCTCAAACAATCAGTTATACTCATAGAATTGCTCAGAAGATTAATAAAAATTACATGCATTGATGTCTGACACATCACATGGTAAATAAGAGTTAAACAAGAATTCGATTTGGGGTAGATTTTGGACTATGCAGCACAATTTGGATTATAACTAAATCCAATTATTTTTCATATGAACATGGGTATAGTAAGTCAAAGAAAGAAATTTAATTCAGGTTCTACCTCCTCTCTTCCACCTTCTTAGTAGAGATGTGTTACTTGATGTGGAATATGTATAATTATTCTTCATATGGCTGCTTGAATTGTAACATCCATCTGTCTATCCATCCATCTATCCATCCATTTATCCATCCATCCATCCATCACTCTTTCAACAATCTAACATGGAATAAAATATTCTCACTCATTCTATGGAAATTATCCATTTGTCTCTGGTAGTTTATTATTGTAAAGCCAAGAACTTAGCTTCCTTGTAAACTCTAAGGCAGTCTATAAAATGTTTTGTCCACTCATAAACTCATAGATTTTAGAGCTAGAAGAGAACGTTCATCAAGATCAACTCCTTCATTTTACAGAACAGAAAACAATGGATATCCCATTTTTTATACATATAGATTCTCATAAAACAAACAGAATGAACAAATTTTTGAATTTTTAAAAATTCAAGAAAAAACTGGATAAATAAAACTGAGACACTTGTATACTTTGTAACCTTATTGTGTAACAGTACTGAATAGGCATATGAGAATCACATGTGGCTGAAAAAGTGGCAATGTAATATTAAATTCATTGATGTGGAAAGATGTTTATGATGCTGTCAAGTGAGAAAAAGCAGGCTGTGGAGTATATGTATAGTACAATTTTATTAACATTAATTGCACATACACTTCCACACACATGCACATGTATAGTCATATGTATATATGTGTATGGTAATATTTCTATTTGCATAGGAAAACGTCTTAAGTTACATATTTATCAGATATTTAAGAGTATTTCTCAAGCAGTCAAGGTTAAATATCAAGAATCAAGAGTGACTTTCTCTTATAATTTTAATTAAAAGGTGAGCAGTTTTAATTATATAAGTTTTTCCTCTCATATTCTAGTTTAAAAATTATCATATGCTATACATGTAATCATATATTTTTAAGGGGAAGAGTAAGGGAGCATGGAAAGAAAGTGGCTCAAGAATTCTCAATCATACAAAGCAAGTCAGATAATATCACTGATGTAAATATATAACGAGTGACTTTGTTTTGTACAGTCATGCTTATGCTGCTGGTGCCAGTCATTTGAAGAAAAACAGTCCTTGGAGGAAAAGCCGTCGTGCTTAAAGTTCAAAGCTAATGATCACGGATATGACAACTTCCGTTCCAGTAATAAATACAGCTCATCTTGAGAAAGAATATTCACTTAATTTTATTTTCTTTATTTTGAACAGAAGTCATTAAAACAATGAGGCACTTGCCAAAACAAAAGAACTGTGTGTTTGCACAAAACAGTGTAAAATGTAAGAGTGATTATTTTCTTAACACTCATAGTTACACATGACATTTTATGAGCTGTTTACAGAATGAGAAGAAAAGCGGTGAGAATTAAGAAAGATTCATTGTGAAAGCACTTAATTTTTTACAGTCAGCACTTCAATGTAGTTCTTAATAATTTCCAGTATATTCACACACCACTTACATTTAAATTGAGCTCACTCAGTAAAGAAATTTAGTTTTAAATTAATATGAATCTGATATAAAGGAAACATGTGTCACCGTAAAATGGAATTTTTAAATGAAATTTAAGTCACTTAATTTAAATTTTAAAAAATCCTTCAAAACTTTATTAATAGTATCATACCAGTGGTTGGACTATTTTGACTATAAAATGTGTAAACATTTTGGCTGATATCTTTTTTTGACATTAGAAACATTTAAATGATCAGAAGAAAGTATCAGAAAGGTAGAGATTTTTAAAAATCATCAAACCTTTTACATTCAGATAAGATCAACTGTTTCAAAGGGAAAGAGAGAGAAGGATTGGAATGCTATCCCAAAAGACTCCTTTGAAATATCTCATTCATCTACTCTGCAAAGAAAACACTACCTACAATTTTTTCAGGATTATTAATAAAACATTCTTTTCTTTCTTTATCCCTATCATAGTTTAAATGCTACTTGTTTAGTTTTATCAACTGTAGATACTTATCTGTAATACACAATGTGTAGATTACACTAAGGGCAGGCCCCAGTGTTCATACCTGTACGATGGAGGAATGCCAGTAACCGCATAACGGACAGAATGTGTGTCGCCTGGAGCAGTGTTCACATGACCAAGGAAGAGGCAGCACTCTCTCTCACCCATACTGTATTAAAATGCTCTCTGGCATATGTATAATATGATGGTTAAAATTCTGATTATTTTTTAAGATTACACTCATCAGTCAACTTAACAGCTACCTGTTACTTACTAATTTTTATACTATTTTTGTAAATAACTAATAAAAAAAAGTTCTTGATGTGGTGCTTTTCTGTCACTTACAGGTGAAACTGTTTTTTTGAGATGGTAAGAACTTCTTGCTTTTTGCATTCTTGCCTGATTCTTTCATCTCTGCAGCAAAGTGCCTTAGGTTAACTTGAGATGAGATGTGTGTGAAAGTACAAGAGAAAACGGAAGAGAGAGGAAATGAGGTGGGGTGGAAGGAAACCCATGGGGACAGATTCCCATTCTTAGCCTGATGTTCGTCATTGCCCCGTCATATCAATGCAAAAGGTCCTGATTCTGTTCCAGCAAAACACAGTGCAATGTTCTCAGAGTGACTTCAGGAACAAATTGGGCCCAAGAGCTTTAACTCAGTCTTAAAATATAACAGAGTTTCTACTTTTTTTTTTCTTTTAGTAACCCGGGGCCACATGTTGGAAATAAGCTAGGATGTTGTTTTCTGCCAGCTTCTAATGTGATGATACAGTAAATCAAAACCCAACATTGTGGCCAAAAAGAAAGGGCAATAATTAATTTACATGCCACATGGATTCAATCTATTTACAAACCACTCACAGTCTTGTTTATTAATTTCTTCCCAATCACTGTTTCAGATGCTTGTTATCACAAAAGATATTTCGAACTTTGGATTTTAAGCAAAATCCAAAAAAAAATAGACTTATATCTTCACAGTTTAATATATATTTATTTCTGTTTAAGTTTTAGCTCATTTTTATTATCATGTACCAAGTTTTGGTTCTTCCTCCTCATTTACATCCTTAATACTCTTTCTTTCTCCATGTCAGAATTGTGGCCTGTAACCATCTTGCCAAATTTTGAAGCTGCACACAAAGAGTATATATTTGCACTATTTGAAACATAATGAAATTGTGTTCATAGCCTTTATTACAATGTTGGGTTCAAAATTTTAATATACTGATAAAGGTTTACTAAGACACGAACATGATTTCTTGGCATAATTAAGATCTAGATAAGAAAATGTGTCACTGATTAACTTTAAAACACATTTCCTAGTATTAAGAACTGTATAATAGCAACAGACAAAAATAGTGTTAAAACAGATGTTAAAATGTAAAAGATTTATAAGAAATTTTAGCCTATTTTCTCCTTTATTCATTGCTCATAGATGTGCATGTTCAAACACCTTTTAGTATCGACAGCTTACAAGTGGCAAAAAGAACATAGTTTATAGCAAAACATGGGTATGCTGTAGCTAACTTTATAAAATTATAATATGACCATGTAAAATAATTATATATTTTGTTTTTCTGTGGTCGCTTAAAGTGGCAACTACTATATTCATGGATTCCTTATTATAAAAACAAAATAAAAATTTTAATTGTTTTAAAAAAAAGACCAGATTATTTTTCACTGTGCAGGCAATAATTTACCAAATGCTAATTGAATAAGTGTTTAAAGGAAATACAGAAGTTACAAGGGGACATTATTTATGTTTTTAGCATATAATTATCAAGAAAATATGAAAGCTGTTAAATTAAAATGCCAATTTCTGGTCTCTAGGCTGTGGTGTTATATTTTATTGTTACGAGGAAAAATAAACCTCAGTTTCCCAAGGTTGACTGTGTGGTTGATAGTTTCCAATAGCACCTTATGTCTGTCTTTCTTTGGCTGCCTGCTTTTGGAGCATTTCACTATTTATTCAGTGTTGTGCCATAGGTCAAAGGTGAAAGGTTGAAATGAGATTTGAGGATTACTCATTTTATTTCAAAAGCTTCTTTTGAGGCTTCACTATATGCAAAGTGGGATGAAATTAATAAAATATAAGGTTCCTACTCAATAGGAGACAGAAATGATAACAAAACTTAATATAAAAAAATGAAATGGGAACTAAATAACTGCATACCTACAGCTCTTGAAGTTCATGTATCTGTGTCTCCTAGCACACAATCCCTTTCATCACCTGCCAAAGATAATCAAGAATTAGCATTCACTCTTCTCCCATGTAATTGTGTTACGCCCAGTTCCAGAAGTTTCTGTGATTTATCTCTGACCTTTGTGGGATTTCAGCCGCCTAATCTCAGCTGGGCACTTGGAGATATACATGTTCTGAATTCCAGGGGCTTATTTGAGATGTACAGGAAAGGAAAACATAGGCAGTACCCTCTTTAAAAGTCACCAAAAAGAGCCTACCTTCTTCTGAATAGATGTCAAGTAATAATAATAATAGTAATAATAATAATAATAATGCCCACACAATTTATTAAAGTAAAAGTAGGCAGAATGAATTCAATTTAGATTCTTGGAAGAAAACCAAGAAATGCGGCAGCCCTGAGATGGAAATGTCCAGAAATACACA
>NW_011888801.1:15651790-15657245 GCF_000151845.1 Pteropus vampyrus | reverse complement strand
GGGCAATTTGTGGGTAGGTTGGGGTGGGGTCAACCTGGTATGGTCTGTAGATTGCCGGGTAGGTGAGTCAAACTTAGGCACAATGGTAGCTACTCTTCCAGCCTTCATTCTTGTGCCAGGCAAAGCAGACCTTCTCAGAATGAATCCCACACAAGCCTCCAACCCACCGCCAGTGTCCCAGGTGGGTGTCCACAGGTCAGAAAGCCTGTGCGTGGGTCCTTCAGAGGGATGTCTAGGGATTCACTCTCCTTCCTTCTCCCCCAGAAGGCTGTAACTCCCTCTAGTTTCTACAGTCAGAGTTATTTTAATCTCCTCTTCCCTGGACTAGGACTGTGGGCTAGGGAGCCCCCAGATGAGACCAAGACCCCCCCCCTCTTCATGAGAGACTCTGCAGTCTCTCTTTTCTTTCTGGTGATCCTCCACTACCCGTGGGTGCGGATCCAGCCTGATTCATGACTTTGCCCCTCTTACCAGCTTCGATGTGACTCTTTTATATTATCAGATGTAGGTGTTATGATCAGCTAAACTTTAGGTGATTCTTCACATTGATTATTTTATAATTTGGTTGTAATTTCAATGTGGACCTGGGAGGAGACGAACCCTGCAAGAAAAAGATGTTAAATGCAAATGGAAATTTAAGGAAAGCTGGAGTAGCAATACTTAGAAAAAATGACTTTAAAACAAAGGCAATAACAAGAGAAAAAGGAGGACATTTTATAGTAAATGAATCAATCCAAAAAGAAGAGATAATCCTTACAACCATTTACATACCAAAGGTTGGAGCACCTAAATTTGTAAAGTAAATATTGAGAGATGTAAATAAATGACAACTGACACAGAAATACAAAGGATAATATATCACAAAGAATTATATGCCAACGAGGTAGAAAATCTGGAAGAAATTGATACATTCCTAGAAACATACAATCTTCTAAGACTGAGTCATGAAGAAACAGAAAATCTGAACTAATAGATAACTACTAACTAAATTGAATCAGTATCTTAGGAAACATGGCGGAGTGAGAGATGTCCCCAGATATCTCCCCTTGAGACAACAATAAGCTGAATATCTAAACTCAACAAAAAACACCCAAACTGCACACCAGCATGTCTGAGTGTGGGATCTGTGTCTATAAGACCTACCACAGGTCAGAACCCCGGGTGTCAGGTGGTGGACTGGGAGTAATAAAGAAGCTGCCTTCACAGCCTCTGGAGCTCCCTGCAGGAGGAAAGGGAGGGGAAAAGGAGTGGAGTTCGTGAGGCAAGTTTCCTGAACATTCCTGCCTGGGGTAGCTGTGAGCTGCCCGTGGCCAACTGGCTGCAGGGCCCAGTCATCAGGGCAGAAAACAGAGAAGTAGAACGGGACTACAGAGGAGCAACAGCTGATTTTTACTGGGCGTGGGTGCAAAACCGAGGCAGAGCCACAGCTCCCAACACCCAAAACAAAGGGACCTTCTCCCTGTATTCTCTGAGACTGATTAATGAGGAGCCCCAGGGAAATCTGAGCAAAAGCTGCTGAGACAGTTGTTGACACTGACAGGGATTGCTGCCAAGATAAACTTGGGCAGATATTAGGGACCTGAGAGCCAATCCCAGACAGCAGTTGGTATGCTGTGATCGGGGACGTCTGTGGGAACTTGCAAACAGCTACCAAAGTTACCACAAGACTGAGACTGTATTGATCTAACTGGAATTGTCTCTCTGAGACCCCAGTCCAACCTACCCACAAATTGCCCCAAGTGGCCCATTGACGGTGAACTGCCACAGCCCTGCCCCTCCCCTCCCCTGGTCTCCCAATCCACACAGGCAACAAACTTTGGCTGGCACAGGGTGGGAGCTGCACAGAAATCAATGGCAGGCAGACCTTTGCTGCCTGCAAGAGTTGCAATATTGTGTCTGGGGAGTGCAGGGGTCTGTGGGACCGCCTCAGACGGAAGCTGTTCTCACTGTGATCTGTGTCTACAGCGGGAATGCCCAGGCACAGGAGTTGCAGCAAAACTGAGGCTGTATTGGCTGGACAGACCTTGTCTCCCTGAGATCGCACTCCACCTAAGCCACAAAGTGCCTGCAGCCCATTGACAAGCAGCCTCTTGTGCCCTGCTTGGCTCTGGGGTTGTGCAGTCAGCGCAGGCAACAGATCTTGGCTAGCGCAGTGAACACATTTTGAAGAAAACAGTTGTGGACAGACCACTGCTGCCTGTATGAGCTGCAATATCTCCTGAGAGGATTGCAGGGGTCTGTACTGGCCTGATGGCTGTTGACTCCCGGAGCTCCTGCCCAATCCAATACACAAAGTTCCCACTGCACATTGATAGGCAGCTGCCCCTACCTTGGGATAGTGCATTTGTTGCAGGATTCTCGAATAGAGAGACGGGACATTGAGGCTATAAGCAGGAAGCAGTGTCTATTGATGCTGGCACCCGCTCAAAGGATTCTTATCCAAAGACGGAGCCCCGATTGTAACATGAAGGGCAGTTTTATACAATCTCGTACTTCCGCATTCCTACACAGCTATAGATATTCCATATAAGGAAGGAGAACATAAGAACAAACTATAAGGAAACCAGCTCAATCGTTTAAGCGGGTTTTCAGACTGCCACGTCAGCCGGAGAGTCCTGGGAAGAGGGGTGCAGTCAAGAACTAACTTGTTCGAGCAGGAATAGACAGGCAGTGTCATCTGGCCACAAACCCTCAGCCAACATTATACTTAATGGTGAAAAACGAAAAACCTTCCCTCTAAGATCACGAACAAGGCAAGGCTGTACGCTATCGCCACTGTTATTCAATATAACATTGGAGGTCCTAGCGCGTGCAATCAGGCAAGAGAAAGATGTAAAAGGCATCCAAATAGGCAACAAAGAAGTCAAACTGTCACTATTTGCGGATGACATGATTCTCTATATAGAAATTCCTAAAGACTCCACAAGAACACTACTAGAAACAATAAGCAAATACAGTAAATATCTGGATACAAAATCAACGTTAAAAAATCCATAGTGCTCCTATACTGTAATAATGAAGCAGCAGAAAAAGAAGTGGAAAAAATAATTCCTTTTGCAATTGCAACAAAAACAATAAAAGACGGAGCTAGGAATCAATTTAACGAAACAAGTGAAGGGCCTATGTAATGAAAACTACAAGACCTTATTAAAAGATATCAAAGAAGATACAAAGAAATGGAAAGATATTCCGTGTTCTTGGATTGGAAGAATCGGCATAGTTTAAATGACCATATTACCAAAAGCATTATACAGATTTAATGCAATCCCCATCAAAATCTCATCGGCATTTTTCAAAGAAATAGAACAAAAAATCATCAGAATTGTATGGAAGCACGAAAGACCCCGAATTTCCAAAGCCATCCTGAGAAAAAAGAACGAGGCTGGAGGCATCACTCTGCCGACTTCAAATTATACTGCAAAGCAACAATCATCAAAACAGCATGATATTGGTAGCAAAACAGACATACGGACCAGTGGGACAAAATCGAGAGTCCAGAGGTAAACCCATATTTATATGGGGAAATAATTTTCGACAAAAATGCCGAAAACATACAGCGGAGAAAGGAAAGCCTCTTCAATAAATGGTGCTGGGAAAACTGGAAGGCCACCTGCAAAAGAGTGAAACTAGATTTATGTCTATCACCACACACCAAAATTAACTCAAAATGGATTAGGGACCTGAATATAAGACCTGAAACAATAAAATGCATGGAAGAAAACACAGGATCTTAACTCAAGGACCTTGGACTTAGAGGATTTTATGAATTTGACCTCAAAAGCAAGGGAAGCAAAAACTAAAATAAATGAATGGGACTACATCAAACTAAAAAGATTCTGCTCAGCAAAAGAAATCGTCGACAAGGTAAAGAGACAACCATCCGAATGGGAAAATATATTTGCAAGCAACGCCTCCGGTAAGGGCTTAATATCCAGAATATACAAAGAACTCATATGACTCAATAACAACAAATAAACAAATGATCCAATCAAAAAATGGGCAGAGGACCTGAACAGACACTTCTCCCTAGAGGACACACAAATGGCCAACAAATGTATGAAAAGAAGCTCAACATCGCTAGCTATTAGGAAAATGCAAATCAAAACCACAATGAGATACCACCTCACACCTGTTAGAATAGCTATAATCAACAGGACAAATAATAACAAATGTTGGAGAGGATGTGGAGTAAAAGGAGCCCTAATACACTGCTGGCGGGACTGCAAATTGGTACAGCCACTATAGAAAACAGTATGGAGGTTCCTCAAAAACTAAGAAATGATCTACCAAATGGTCTTATATGATCCAGCAATCCCTCTACTAGGTATTTACCCAAAAGACTTGAAAATCCATATCCAAAAAGATATTTGCAGTATTCACAGTGGCCAGGACATGGAAGCAACCGAAGTGTCCTACGACAGATGATTAGCTAAAGAAGCTGTGGTACATATATACAATGGAATATTACTCAGTCATAAGAAAAGAAGAAATACTGCCCTTTTCAACATCCTGGATGGACCTCGAGATAATTATGCTAAGCAAAATAAGCCAGACAGAAGAAGTTGAAAATCATATGATATCACTCATATGTGGGATGTAAACCTAAAAGCAACAAATGAACAGGACAAACAGAGACTCGTGGACATGGACTACAGGCCAGTGGTTACAAGAGGACTATAGACTAGTGGTTACTAGTGGGTTGGGGGAGCAGGAAGGAGGTAGACAGCATAAAGGGGGACAAATATAGAGTTTAGGGGGAGGGTGAAGTGGGTAAAGGGTATCAAATATATGGTAGCTAAGGAAACTGGACTTTGGGAGGTAAACACACAATAGAATATACAGATGTCAAATGATAATGTACACTTGAAAATTATATAATCTTATTAACCAATGTTACCCCCAATAAACTTAATTAAAATTTTTGAAAAAGAGAAAAAATTTCCCCACAAGTTTACCAATTAAAAATAGATAGATAGATAGATAGATAGATAGATAGATAGATAGATAGATAGATAGATGATAGATAGATAGATAATAAAATCAGTAAACATAACACTTCCAACAAACAAAAGTCCTGGACCAGATGGCTTCAAAGATGAAGTTTACCAAACATTCAAAGAAAGATTAACACCGACCCTTCTCAAACTATTCCAAAAAACTTCAAGAGAAGAGAAAGCTCCATAGCTCATTTTATGAGGCCAGCATTACCGTGATTTCAAAACCAGACAAAGACATTACAAAAAAAGAAAATTTTTGTCCAATAACCTGATGAGATACACGCAAAAATCCTCAACAAAATTTTAGCAAACCAAATTCAGCAATACATTAAAAAGATCATATACCATGATCATGTGGGATTTATTCCTGGGATGCAAGTTTGGTTTGACATCCACAAATTGATTAATGTGATTCACCACATAAACAAAATGAAAAATAAGAATCATATGATCATATC
>NW_011888801.1:15640640-15651740 GCF_000151845.1 Pteropus vampyrus | reverse complement strand
GATAGATAGATAGATAATAAAATCAGTAAACATAACACTTCCAACAAACAAAAGTCCTGGACCAGATGGCTTCAAAGATGAAGTTTACCAAACATTCAAAGAAAGATTAACACCGACCCTTCTCAAACTATTCCAAAAAACTTCAAGAGAAGAGAAAGCTCCATAGCTCATTTTATGAGGCCAGCATTACCGTGATTTCAAAACCAGACAAAGACATTACAAAAAAAGAAAATTTTTGTCCAATATCCTGATGAGATACACGCAAAAATCCTCAACAAAATTTTAGCAAACCAAATTCAGCAATACATTAAAAAGATCATATACCATGATCATGTGGGATTTATTCCTGGGATGCAAGTTTGGTTTGACATCCACAAATTGATTAATGTGATTCACCACATAAACAAAATGAAAAATAAGAATCATATGATCATATCAATAGATGCACAAAAAGCATTTGCAAAATCCAGCATCCATTTATGATAAAAAAAAAAAAGAAAGAAAAAAGAAAAACACTCAGCAAAGTGGGAATAGAGGGAACGTACCTCAACATATAAAGGCCATATATGACAAACCCAAAGCTAACATCATACTCAATGGGAAAAGTTAAAAGCATTTTCCTTAAGATCAGGATGTCCACTTTCATGACTTCTATTCAACATATTATTGTAAGTCTTAGCCGCAGCAATCAGACAAGAAAAAGAAATAAAAGTCATCCGAAATGTAAAGGAAGAATAAAACTGCCATGTTTGCAGATGACATTATACTAAATAGAGAGAACCCTAAAGATTCCATCAGTTCTAAACTATTAGAACTGATAAGTGATTTCAGTAAAATAGCAGGACACAAAATTAATATTTAGGAACTGGTTGCATTTTTATACACCAATGACAAACTATCAGTAAGAGAAATTAAGAAACTCCCATTTACAATGACATCAAAAACCATAAAACTTCTAGGAGTAAATTTAACCAAGGAGGCAAAAGACCTGTACTTAGAAAATTATAAGACATTGAAAAAATTTGAAGAAAATACAAATAAATGGAAGCATATATCATGCTCGTGGATAGGAAGGGTTAGCATTGTTAAAGTGTACATATTACCCCCAAACAACTATAAATTCAATATCACCTTTAGCAAAATATTAATGGCAGTTTTGACAGAACTAAAATAAATAATCCTAAAATTTATATGGCACTACAAAGTCCCCGAGTAGCCACAGCAATCTTGAAAAATAAGAATAAAGTTGGCATGCTACCTGATATTAAACTATACTTCAAGCTATAGTAATCAAAACAGCATGGAACTGGCAAAAAAAAAAAAATCAGATGCATAGATCAATGGAACAGAATAGAGAGCCCAGAAATAAACCTATACCTATATGTTCAATTAATCTATAAGAAAGGAGGTAAAAATAGACAATGCAGTACAGGCTGTCTTTTCAGTAAACGATGCTGGAAAAACTGGATAGATACATGAAAAAACGAAACTAGACCATTTTCTTACACCATATACATAATAAACTTAAAGTGTATTAAATGTTTAAATTTAAGACCTGTAATAATAAAAGAACTAGAAGAAAATATAGGCAATAAACTCTCTGGCATTGCTCTTAGTAATATATATATCTCCATCCTCAGGCAAGAGGAATAAAAGAAACTTAAACAAATGGTACTCATCAAACTAAGACAGTTTTGCACAGCAAAGGAAACCATCAACCAAAAGAAAAGACAATCTACTGAATGAGAGAAGATAGTCACTAATGATACATCTGATAAGGGGTTAACATCCAAAATATATAAAGAATTTATACAACCGAACACCAAAAAAAATTCAATTAAAAAATGGGCAGAGGACTTGAATAGATATTTCTCCAAAGAGGACATACAGACATATGAAAAGTTGCTCAAGATCACTAATCATCATAGAAATGCTCATTAAAACCACAATGAGATGTCACCTCATACCTGTCAGAATGGCTATTATCAATAAATCAAAAAACAAGTGTTGTGAGGATGTGGAGAAAAGGAGACCCTCAGGCACTGCTGGTGGGATTGCAAATTGGTGCAACCACTATGGAAAACAGTATGAAGATTCCTTGAAAAAGTAATTAATAGAACTACCTTATGACCCAGCATTTCCACTTCTGGGCATTTATCCAAAGTAATCCAAAACACTAATTTGAGAAGATATATGCATCTCTATGTTCATTGTAGCATTATTTACAATAGCCAAAATATAAAAGCAACATAAGCGTCCATCATTAAATAATTGAATAAAGCAGAAGTGGTACATATATAGGATGGAATATTACTTAGCCATAAAAAGTGAAATCTTATCATTTATAACAACATGGATGGACCTAGAGGGTATTATGCTAAATGAAATAAGTCAGACCGAGAAAGACAAATATGATATCACTTATATGTGGAATCTAAAAAACAAACAAACAAACAAACAAATGAACAAACGAAACGGAAACCGACTCATAGATACAGAGAACAAACTGATGGCTGCTAGATGAGACTATGGTTGGGGGAAAGGGTATAAAAGGTGAAGTGATTAGTACAAGTTGGCATTTACAAAATAGTCATGGGGATGTAAAGTACAGCACAGGGAATATAGTCAATAATATAATAATTATGATTGCTGTCAGGGGACTACTAGACTTATTAGGGGGATCACTTAGTAAATTATATAAATGTCTAACCACTATGATGTACACATGAAACTAATATAATGTTGAATATCAACTATAATTTAAAAAATAATTTTAAAAAATTACCACTAATTTGGATTAAAAGAGACTGTAATTACTTGAGACTCTAAACAACACTTCAGCCCCTAACTTTTATGGGCAAAAAACAGGTTGAAAAAGCTGCTCAGCTCCCAAGGAGGTCATATTTTCTATGAATCTTTAAACACGACTGCGTGGTTCCACAAATTGTATCTCCTGTCATGAAAATGACAATGTTCCAGATAAGGGCTGTTCCTTCAGCTTCAGTCCCAGAATGCGGAGGGCACAGAACCGAGCTGCGGACCATCTGCAGCTGATATGTAGAGGGAGCAAGAATAAAACCCCTGAGTTCTGAGGATTTGTTACTGAAGCATAACCTAGTAAATGCTGGTTATTATCTTTAGCTGCTGCTGGAATTCATAAATACAAGATCTATTAATTTCTTCCATTTTACAGACAAGGAAACTGGAGTTTAAAGAGATTAACAGAATCCTCAGATAAATAATAAATAGAAGTCTCCACAATTTGCAAATCACTAGTTCCAAATACAGGTGTATGTCACTTTATGGGTGAAGATAGGGTGGGGTGGAAATGTAAATGTAAACTTCATGGGGAAAAAAAAAACTTTCTCTTATCCAGTATAAAGTTGCCTAGACTTATAAAAAGCTAGGGTTATCCATCACTTCCATTGTAGTTTAAGAAAAGAATATAGAATGTGTTTTTAAATTTCAAATAATTCTTAAATGTCTCACAAATATTGACAAAATAGCAAAGATTATTATTTTTTGCAAAGCACACAAATTACGATCAAACTTTTACAGCATTTGCAATGACTATTCTAGCCATCTTCCCTGATCCACCTGTTAATGGACATTTGGATTATTTCCAGTTCTTGGCCATTAAAAAAAAGCTCCTGCGAACATTTGCGTACAGTCTTTTATAAACAAATGCTTTCATTTATCTTGAGTAAATACTTAGGAAGAGAATGGGTAGATCATAAGGTCTTGTTAAGAAACTGGTAAACTATCTTCTAAAGCGGTTGTCCAATTTTACCTTCCCTCCGGCATTGTATGTGAGTTTCGATTTCTTCACATCCTTGCCAACATTTGATAGGCAATCTTTTTCACTTAACCCATGCCCATAAGCTGTAGTGGTATCTCATTGTACCTTTAAAGTTATGATATTTCCCTAATAAGTTATGATATCAAGCATCTTTTCATGTGCTTATTTTATATCTATATGCCATTTTTGGTGAACCGTCTTTCAAGTTTTGCCCATTTTTTAAATTTGGTTGTTTGTTTTCTTATTAATGTGTTTATGTATTCTAAATAAAAGTCCTTTTCAGATATAATTTTGCAAATATTTTCTTCCACTCTAGAACTTTCCTTTTTACTCTCTTAACAGTTTCTTGTGACAAGCAGATGTTTTTGATTCTGGTTAAGTCCAATTTTTATTATTTTTTTCTTTTATAGATTGTGTTTCTGATGTCGTGGTTTAAAAAAACCTTTACCGTCTATGGCCATGCCACCCTGAACAAGCCTGATCCCGTCTGATCTCGGAAGCTAAGCGGGGCCTGGTTAGTATTTGCATGGGAGACCACCTAGGAAGACCAGGTACTGTAAGCGTAGAAAATAAAAAATAAGGGATTATAAACTGATGAGGTCCTTGCAATCTGTGAGGTCAACCAAGGATTGACTCGCCTAAAAGAAGAAGAAGAAGAAGAAAAAAAAAACCTTTACCTAACTCAGAGTCACCAATTTTTTTTTTTTCTTGCAAGAAGAGATTATGTAACTCTACTTATTACAGATCTGGCATGACATACATATCAGTGGGAAAGGAAGACGATTACACATATTGTTCTGAGACAATGGCATCAACATGGATAGAAATGAAACTGGATCTCTACCTCACACCATATACAAAAATCAATTCTAATTTTAAATTTTTATATAATCAAACCATAACTTTTTATAAGGTAATATATTTATGTCTCTGGGGGAAGGGAGGATATGTTAAGACCAAGAAAGTCAAAACTACAGAGAGATGGATCTGACTACATTAAAATTGGGAAATTATACTGCTCACAAAAAAAATATCATACAGAATGTAAAAATATAAAGCCTCAAACAGGAAGAAGCTTTTTACAACACATATTGCCAACAAAGCATTTATAGCCATAATATATCTGAAAATCCTTGCTACAGACCATGTCTCATCAAAATTCTTAATTTGGAACCTAATCCCCAATGTGATAATATTTGGAGGTAAGGCCTTGGGAGATAATTCGGTCATGAGGGGGTGCTTTATGAATAGGATTTGTGCCCTCATAAAAGAGAGCCCAGAGAGCTCTTTTACCCCTTCGTGTAAGGACACAACAAAAAGATGATCATCTATGAAACAGGAAGCAGAATCTCACTAGACACTGAATCTGTTGGTGCTATGATCTTGGACTTCTCAGCCTCCATAACTGAGAGAAATAAATGTCTGTTGTTTATAAGCCACTTTGTCTATGGTATTTTTGTTACAGCAGCCCAAATAGACCAAGACAATCCTAAAATTAATTTTTTTAAAAAAGACAATAGAAAGATGGGCAAAATAGTTAAATAGATACATCTTCAACAAGGAAATCACAATTGCTATTAAACATAGGAAGTATAAAGTTTCTCAATTTTATTAGTGATTAGTGAAAAAAATTAAGACCAAACTGTGATACCATTTAACACACACTAGACTAGGCTTTCAAATACTCACAGTGAATCTGAGATGGGATGGGCTGCCTGGTTGGGCATTGAATTCCAAATTCTCAGAAGTGTTCAAGCATGTTGTGAGCAGACCCTTATTGAAGACTTTATAGAAGATGTTGACTTACCACATGGTGAGATTGAGTGATACTTAAAGTTCCTTCTTTCTTAGGACCTCAAATTCTTGCTGCTTATTGCAGACCCTAGGGACAGTTCTGGACTGGTATAGAATGTGTAAGCAGTTACGTTTTATTTTAGATCATTATAAAAACTGGCATACCTCACTTTACTATTTTTCCTTATTCACCAGTTTTCAGAATAATAAGTAGATGCCCTCATAACCTTCAAAGGTGATCAACCAGTTGTTTTTATTCTGTTTCATTCATTTTAGTCATTCTTTCGATGCTCAAATGGACTCTGTATGACCCTCCTGAAGTTAGACAAAGATTCCCTAATACAATCCGATTGACTAGACAGCTTCCTTTCATTCTGAATCCACAAGCTATTCCAGGTTCATCTTGAAGATTTCTTGGCCTACATATGAAATCAACTATTTCTCCAAGGAGCTCTAGGTCATTTTAGTGAGAAATGGCGTCCTTCACTTTAAGAAATCTGGATTCAGACAGCTCCTTCCTGGACAGTGCATCAAATATATACAAACTGAGTCACAAGACTGTTATAGTGACTTAGCATGTACTGTTAGCAGCTCACAAACCCATGAGTAAAATATAAGAGCTTCCTAGACAAGATTAAATGAGAGGCGACAAAATGCAGAATAATCAAAACACAGAGGGGTTTGCCTAATTACAAAAATCAGGATTTAAACAAGAAGCAAATTCATCGATTTGACATTTATTAAGCACTTATTAAGTGCAAATCCCAGTGCTCAGCATCAAGTGGTGGGTGACAGAGTCAGCCCATTCTCAAAGGCAGCAAGCCTCAGAGACATTTCTGACACCACTGAGAGAGATCTGGCTTAGTGAGGGAAACTTGTGGCCCATGACACCCTGGATTCATCCTCCATACTTTGCCCCCTTTGCTACCACCACTTGGAGGCTGCTATCGAGATAAAAATCAAGAGGACTAATGCCCTGAATCATGCTCCTCCCCGTCCCTACTCACTTGGGAGCAACTCTTCACTGTGCCACCAGCACAGAACCACAGGATTGTGGCCACACCTGCCTTCCAAGATCAAAAATGTAAAGTGCTAGTCCACAAAGCTGGGTGGGGAAAAGGGTAGACCCAGCCTTATCTACGTCCTCCCACCTCAGGCTTCCTTCCTTCTCCTTTGCTCAAAGGCCTGGCTCCCTGATGGCCTCTAGGGGACAGGTTATGTAGAGGAAAACTCATTAGTAGCTAAGGGAGTTGGAGTCATGGGCTCTACTAATTGGTCAGGGTTAGGGTAGGAGGCAGTTGATCATTGCATCAGGTCCTGGTGTCAGTCATGGCGTCCTTCTGTCTGGTTTCAAGGGGATGCTGGTAGGATTATTCCGGCCTTCATGGGTGTGGAGCTGTAAGATATTATCTTTAGTTTGATAGAAACTCTATTTCTGCGGTCAGTAGACCTGAAGCTTCGTTCTTAAGATTGTTCGACACTGACCTAAGGGCTTAATGATTAAGGGTGTGGTCCTGTAGTATACAGAAAGAAAAGAAGCAAGTGAGTCCAAGGCGAGTTTGAATAAAGAAGAAAGAGAAGAGAAAAAGTCATTTTAAAGAAGTGAAGATTTACATGGTTACAGGAAGAGCATCCCACCTGTGTAACCACAAATCCTTGTTGTGGGGATCACACTTGTGAAAGTCAACAAAACTGGGAAGATCTCACAATGTTCATCCTCCAATGGGAGACACAAACAATAAACAGGGAAAGATATAAAAGGATGTCAGGTAGTGTGGTAAGAGCAATGTAGAAAGCTTACGTGGCACGAAGGAAGGGAGAATAACAAGTAGCCCTTTCAAACAGGGCTTGAGGAAGGTCTCTTTGAGGAAAGATGACAATGCTCAGGGCCCTTGGAGTGAATTCTTTCTCTTGCGTTTGTTCAATCAGGGCTCATAGAGATTTGAAAAATGTCAGAGGTTTCAGCCTGAGTATGAGAATTGTTCTCCTTTTTTGAAAGAAACACTAATAACAAATGTAGCAAGTCTGCTTGATTCTTATCCTTCATGTGTTCAAAAGTATCTTTGCATTTAGTCAAGAAATTCCAAAGCGAAGAACATTCATTTGCCTTGTTTTCCTAAGTAAAACAGAGTAGTTGAGCTGAGCCGCAGATAGTAAATCTATTTGGGTGTTAGGAGAGCATAAACCAAGGTAAGGTTGTTAGGTAGACAGAAATGAGCAATAGGAGTAGAAGGCCCAGCTTTGTAACCATAGAAACCTCCCTTGAAGACCTTCTTTCTGGAACTCCCAGAAACACCACCCCTTTAGGGTTGTAAATTAACCCAGATCCTTCGGCACAGAGGCCATAAAAGCTACTGGCTTTTCCAGCCACAAACATTTGTGCAGGAAGTACTACCCTAACCTACCCATAACCTCAGCCTCATTATACCATCATTATAATATCATGCCTATGCCCAGAAGTTCATGAATCTAATTATAACAGACTAAATCTGGGTAACTTCATGTGCAGTAGGCTGGGAGTTATGTAACAGCCAAATGTCAATCAAAATGGCCTCATGTGCCAATCGCCTAGGAACGCCTTTCTAACCACCCATCACAGCCCTACTGTAATACAGACCTTCTCACTTCTGCTCTGTTACAGCTCTCTTTGCTGAAAACCTGCTCCTCCCTTGGGGCATATTCTATCTTATCTTTTCACCTCGCAAAAATCTATAGGGCTGCAGCCTTCCTTAGCATGGCCTGGCTCCTTCTTAAGTATACTTTCAATAAATCTTACTTCTAAATCTCTCTGACCTGTAATTCTTAACTGCATTGATGGGGAAGAACCGGGGACTGCCCCCTCCCCACCCCCCACCCCACCCCCCGCACCATGCCAGTGGGGCAACATCAGATTTTAGATCACCCCAGCAGCAACAAGGTAGTGTGGGGTGCCCCACTCCACTCTTATGTTACAGCCTTGAGAGGGAAGAGAGACAAAACAGCAAGCCTGGTCTAAGAAAAAAGGTGGAAGGTGGGGAGGGGTCCCTCATCTAAAACTGTCTGAGCTCCGATCACAAATTGAAAAAGTTGCAATAGGCATTTCATCATTATCCTTTCAGCAGGATCCTTACAAAGATACAAAGACTTATTAAGACTTAGTTTTATCCTCCTATTCTTCTTGGAACAACAAATGACAACTAAACTAGTAATGGGCTGGAAGAAGCTAATAATGTTGCAGGATTCTCGAATAGAGAGACGAGACATCGAGGCTATAAGCAGGAAGCAGCGTCTATTGATGCTGGCACCCGCTCAAAGGATTCTTATCCAAAGACGGAGCCCTGATTGTAACATGAAGGGCAGTTTTATACAATCTCGTACTTCCGCATTCCTACACAGCTGTAGATATTCCATATAAGGAAGGAGAACACAAGAACATTGATTGGCTGCCGAACTATAAGGAAACCAGCTCAATTGTTTAAGCGGGTTTTCAGACTGCTACGTCAGCCGGAGAGTCCTGGGAAGGGGGGTGCTGTCGGGAACTAACTTGTTCGAGCAGGAATAGACAGGCAGGGTCATCCGGCCACATTCTCCCTTTTGATGCTCGGACCAAGGACTGGATCAGAGAGCATCATCTTTTTCTAATTTTTGGTTTGGGGCCTAGTACTTCTATAGCATGAGGACTTTTGCTGCAGTTATTCTTTCTAGTACAACCTCTGTGAGGGAGGTAGTTGACTGGATAACAAGAGGCGATAGGCACGGGAGGAGGAGGCAGGTCCGGAGGAGGAGGAGGTGTACTATTCCAACTAAGGTCTTAAAACCACCAAAAGTGGAGAACCAGCCTCCAAAGATGCTACTAGGGTCCCATCCTGATGAGACGTTGTCCTCAGGCATCTGCCGCGAGTAGATTTGGTCAGCTTCCGGTGTGACCAAACCCGGGCAGACCTCTTACTTTGGTCTGTTAGTGCGGTCAGTGTTTTCTTCCGGAGGGTTGCCTTGAGGGGTTCAGAAGAGTCTGGAACACATTCCTACTCTGAAGCTGTGGGTTTAAGTCTGCTGTGATGTTATTTCAGCAAGCCTAACTGCAGTGGGGGTAGACAAAATGACGGTAAAGGGGCCTCTCCACAGGGGTTTTCAGGGCTGAATGTTTCACTCTTTTACCCAGACAGAGTCCCCTGGCTTAAAGGAATGAACTTCAGTGGTTAAACTGACAGAGAGCCTTTCCCTAACCCATTGGTTGAGAGTCTGGAAGGTGGTCCCTAGGGCTTGAAGCTGTCGTTTCAGAGTCAATTCACCCATTTCCTTGAGGTCTCTTCATAGTCCTTTGATGAGTGGTGGTGGCCACCCATACAGGATCTCGTAGGGGGAGAACCCAATCTATAGTTTGAGGCCTACCTGATTCTTAATAGTGCCATGGGGAGGACTTCGTCCCATTGTAGATGTGTCTCCTGACGTAGTTTTCCCAACTGAGTCTTAAGGGTCCTGTTCATGCGTTCCACTTGTCCCAAACTCTGTGGTTGATAGGCTACGGTATGCAATTTCCATTTAATATTTAAATTTTTGGCCAGTAGTCACACTATTTCTGCTACAAAGGCTGGCCCGTTATCTGAGCCAATGGTAATTGGTAGGCCAAATCATGCAACAGTTTATCAGAGGAGCAGTCTGACCACTTCTCAGTCTGGAATAGGTGCATACAAAGGCCAAGAGATACTTGAGGCCCCGTGATCAAGTCATTTCAGTGAAGTCTACTTCGAGTGCCTCAAAGGGAGTGCCATTGACACTTTGGACCCCTGGTGGGGCACACGGCCCTTGCCTGGGGTTGTTGCGTGCACAGATTTCACACCGTTCACATACTGCTCAGGAGATGCTAGAGAGCCAGGAGACATAGAAGTACCGGCCCAGAGTGGTTTCTAGGGCAGTGCGACCAAGGTGAGTCCTTTGGTGAAACTGCTTGACAAAAGCTGGGGCTAGGCTCCCAGGGACTGCAATTTGCCCGTCCTTGAAGTTCCAACATCAACGGGGGAGGAGGCTCCCCTCTTCAGTCTTAAACTAGGCTTCTCGAGGCGAGCACTTGGGGTCCCATTCGGTTAAGGGACTGGGAAACAGGGAAGTAGTTAGAGCTGTAGGGATGGCTTTTTCCCTCGCCGCTGCCAGTTTAGCAACATGGTCTGCCCTGCGGTTGCCCTGGGCCATTATGGCATCCCCTTCGTGATGTCCTTTGCAGTGCATGACTGCTACTTTCTTGGGGGCCTACACAGCATCTCAGAGTTCTAGAATTTCCTTTCCATATTTTATGTCTTTTCCCCCAGAATTGATTAGACCCTTCTCTTTGTACAAGGCTCCATGTACATGGAGGGTGGTGAAGGCATACTTAGAGTCAGCGTATATGTTAGCACACAGTCCTGCTGCCAGCTGAAGAGTGTGGGTCAAGGCGATGAGCTCCGCCTTCTGTGCTGAGGTTCCCTTAGGCAGAGGTTTTGCCTCAATGGTGGAATGTAGAGTCACCACAGCATATCATGCAAGGCGTTCTC
>NW_011888801.1:15638093-15639161 GCF_000151845.1 Pteropus vampyrus | reverse complement strand
TAGGTCTGCTTTGCCACGTAAGCGAAAGGTAATTTGAACCTATAATTTTCCTAATAGTTCTCATCCCATCATTGCTACAGGGAAGTAGGGCAGATATAGGAATTTGTGGACGACTTCTCGCCCTCCTAGGTTGCGCTGACGGGGCTGCCGAAGGGGCGACAGACTCGTCCCTGGTTGCTCCCATGATGGTAGCTTGTCTTTGAGAAAGGGTGCCCACAGACTGAGTTGCAACCGAGTATTTAGCTTCGATGTCAACCATAAAGTTAATAGGTCAGCCCCAGAGTATCATTTGGACCATAGACTCTGGGGGCCTAGCAGAATGGAACCCGGTCTGGGCTAGTGCTGGCAACACCGGCTTCTTTTCCGTCAACTGACCTCCAGAAGGCATCAAGGCTTGGGCTATGAGTACCCTACAGTTCTCCTCTAGGCAGACTCTCAACCAAGGGTGTTGGGTGTGAACTATTGCCTCCCAAGAATCGATATAAGGGAATTGGTCTAGGTGGCCAGGTTGACCGGTAATGACTTGAGAGACCTTTGCAATGACTTTCCTATCGAGAGATCCCTCTGTTGGCCACCAAATGCCAAGAGTTGGCCAGTCTATTTCACACAAAACATGTGGAGTTTCTGTAGGGTGAGTTTAATTCCATAATCTCCTGAATAACTCCTTTTGAAATCTTATGCATACCACCTAAAAGTGTCTATTTACTGTTTTCCACCCATCCTTCCACCCATGGTCGGTGTTGCACATGCACTCAGAGATTTGCTTCACCTCATCTCCCGCCACTCCCCTCGTGGGTCTCTTTCCGGCACCTCTTAGCAATTGGTGAGTCACACTATAAGCCCCTGACTCAAATCACTGGAGTAGACTCCTCACAGAGATCCAGTGACACCACCCTAAGCCATATGAGGCTCACCACGGAACCGTGGATAGGGGATGAACTCTCGCTTCGTAGTCAGGCCACGTCTCAATCACACACAATCACACACCAAACACACTCCACCCTCCGCCATATGTACCTGAGAGGTCACAGTTTCCTCTAACAAATGTAGAGTACTCAAGTGACCTCG
>NW_011888801.1:15632589-15634854 GCF_000151845.1 Pteropus vampyrus | reverse complement strand
TGGAAAACAGAAGATTTTTAAAAATTAACACCAGTTTAAACAAAAATTTATAAAAATTATAATCACCCCTAGTTCGCTCAGTGCTATATCAGTTCTTACGCATCTTGACCACTTGCAAGCATTTCATAAACACAGTTATTCCTTAGAGTTCTATAAACCTTAGTCTATTTTAAAGGTACGATCTAAATTTACTCTCAGAGACCTGTATTTTAGAATAGGTCAGAGTCTTCTCTATTTTTCTGAAAGCGAAACATATTTATGAAAGTATCAGAGTAAAATAATGACTGTCTGTAATTGACTGAAACTTAAAATGACATGGTTGTAGATCTAATTTCAATGAAATTGACTCAGAAATCTATTTTCCTCTGCAACATAACATTTTAAGAAATCAGCTAGAATTATAATTGAAAATATTATGTCAGAACATTGCCAACTATTGGAGATTATAATGTGCTGAAAATTCACAAATACGACATTATTATTATTTACTTGACAAAGCTTCTCAGGTAACTTTAGTATATCAAATAGGCCTAATTATTTTAAATTTTTTCTTTTATAAAGCGAGAGAACAAATCTTTGAGGCATTCCAGAGGCCTACTGGAATAACCCCAAACCATTTGCAGGTTAAGAAAAGTCTCCTTTTATATCCTGAACCCTGGGTCATATTACTTTAAAAACAATATTAAATTATTTATTTACCTAAAGTAACAGTAGAAAACTTTAAATATAAGTTTGCATAATTATTAGCAAAACTTAGTTTTCACTATTGTGGAGATTCAGTTTTCTTAAGCAACCAAGGGCCTAATTTAATACAACATAAAACACAGAAAATTATTTTGAAAAAACATAGAATCTTTGTTCTCTAGGCAGAAAACTTTTTCATGTCAGTAGCAGACCAAAAGTCCAAGAAATCTTGTCGTATTTAGCTAAAGGAGAAAACTCAACTCTAATTTTGCATCAGCTTACTTTTGATATTTAAGTTACCTTACTTTATTGAATTTATTTTAATCTTAGCCAGCTTGACCACATACAAAACTTCCTTTCTCAAGATTCCTTTTTTATAAGCCTTCTTCGACTTTCCTAGTCCCTCTTAGTTTTTCTCTTCTTGCTCATTCAGAAATAACCAACCTTATTTTAGGACAAACTGCTTTCTTTTAATTCCTTCAAAAATGTATTTCCACACTTTGTACCTTCCTTCACTGAAAACACACATCATTTCTATTTATATTAGTTAGAATTCATAACCCTTAGAACTTTAATTTCTAGTGACAACTAAAAGTAAGCAATTTGCATTCTTCAGATTGACAAATTTAAGAATCTATTTCATAACCTTTAGAAACATGCATTATTTTTACTAGCAAAGCACAAAACAACTTCATTAGCAGAGCTAAATTTATTTTGTTTCTCTTTAATAAGGGATCAAAAGTAAGTAAACTTAGGCTTATCTAGCAATCAATATTTCAGAATTTCATGTTATTTGGAAATATCTAGATATTCAATAATTTTTATCCTTTAATTTAACAGCAAAATTCTAAAGTTTCAAGTTACCAAAAAAGGTTTGGAAAAATTTATAATTGCATTTATAATTATTACTAAAGAGTTAACCTAAAAAATACTTTTTATCTCATTTATTTATTCGTTCCTAACAATTGTGGTTAGATTAGTTGTAAGCCATACCAAGTTATTTTCCTTGCTAACAAATTTTGAAACAGAGATAACATGAATCTATTTGACTAATAAACCCAAATAGAATGAAATTATTAATTAATGCTGATGATTCTAAAGATATGCCCATTTAACCAAACCAAATTCAGAACCAGCTTTAATATCAAAGGTTTTTCCAGATCATGTTACTCTTAAAAGCATTTAGTTTAGTTCATTATATTTTGAGAATTTTCATATAAGTGCTTGTTTAAGCCAATTTCACATTACAAATTCCTTTAAGATCATTTAAAAATTAATTTATAATATATCATAGAATCCATTCCATTGCCTCCGAGAGGCCTGAAATCCTCTTCACCAAGAGTGTCCCTTAAGGTGCACTTGTTGAAAAATGAGTGTGCACAATAAAGTTGGAAAGCTCAGAAGGTAAAATGAGTGGCTTCAGAGCACTCATTTAAGTGGCAGATTTCCCCAGAGGAAGATGGCACTGGGATGGAGCCTAAGCACAAGATGGCAACTGCCACATGTCTGAAGACAAAGAAGATGGGGGAGGGAAAAGAGAGGTCTCAGGTGCCATTTTACCCCTCAATAGGGGAAAACAAC
>NW_011888801.1:15627603-15630997 GCF_000151845.1 Pteropus vampyrus | reverse complement strand
CAAACTTCAGAGTACAAATTCTGAGAGGGATGGTGTTAACCTCCATGGAAGGAAAGCTGAGATATTGACATTGAGACAGTCCCTAAAATGTGTACTGAAAATGTTTGTTTTAGCATAGCAAAGGAAAATGAGGGGAAAGTCATCTGGAAATCTCGTATAAAGAATTAGAGAATCTCCCGATATTCATGAGGCTTTCTCTCTGGTCACGTGACCAGCAAGAACCGGGCCTGATTATCACTGGAATATCACCTGACATTGGGTTGATTGTGTGCCACTCAGTTTTCAGTTACCCTTCTATATTTCTTGGTTGAATTCACTTGAGCACTACAAAAATGAGAGTACCTGTGTAACATAGACACCGAACATCTTTTCATTCGAAATTTCATGACGTCATTACCGCACTTGCTTGAGCGCAGCGGCATAGGCTACCGCACTTGTCATTATTTAACTACCCTATGTTTCTTCTGTGGTCAGCTAATGTGCTTGAAGTCATTGGTGTGGTGGTCGCACCCAAACCGCGTTAAAAATTGTAGGCTGAGTCTCAATGACAAAGCTACTTGGGAGCGCTGAAAACTGTTGATGCCATTTTTCTGTATTGTAGCAAAAATACTGAGTCATTGTTAGCATAACACTTGGCTTCAGATGGACGACCACACTATTATTTAATGCGGACCTGAGGCCACTACTGCCGAGAGGGAATTGCTTAATGACCAATGCGTCAATGCTGAAAAAAATGAAAATAAGAGCTTATGAGACGTGTTTTGATTACACTTGGTTGAGAATATAGAAAGAGGAATAAGGTAGCAATTACTAGGGAGGTCAAGTGAACAAGCGGAGGTCAAGTGAACACCTGGCACGATTCACATGGGGATTAAGAAAGACCGCGCAGGAATCTGGTGTCTACCGGGTGACTAGTCTTGTTGCTGAGGGCATAGGTTTTTTTCTTTATTTCTTAGAATAAAACAGGCTTCAGAGTGTGAAATGGTTTGCAGTAGAGCTTACAGTTTAAATGACACTAGCATCGTGTTGTGTTTTCCAACATCCAACCACCTTACTCTAATTCGAGCGAAGGTCTGGTTCTAGGGCCATGGTTTTTGATAGAATTTTTTATCTTTTTTTACCAAGAAGGTCTTCCTACTGTGTGCCAAGTCCCTACATCAAGATCCATTCATTTAAGTTAGGATAGATTCTGTGTGCCAGGGTCTCCACTCTACTTCCTGGAAATAGGAACAATCCTTGACCGTGCTTCCAAGCGCCCCAATTTAATACCTTACAAAACAGTTCAGGCTTCGTGCTCTGTTTCTTAGAGCCCACGCTACCTCCTCCTACCAGGGGAAAGGCTTGGTGCTGTAACACATGGTCACCTTTCAAAAATTTTCAAAAAAAATCAGTGACCTGAGACAAGGTTGTATTGAATTTACTGTTAAGATGACAATGGGTTGGTGTCATCGGGCCAATTGCTATGGTAAATGCTTTCAAGGTGGAAAGTCTCGGATTCGAGCACCGAGTTTTCCATTCTTCCACCTCTTAGGAGATGACAGCTTGGTTCTGTAGGCCAAAAGGTCCCCAACATTTCACGTAGCAGGGACCAGGCTGGGTGTTTGTGGGATAGGTCTTCAGATGGGACTTTGTTACCAATTGGATGGTTTTGACTTTGTGAACCTGTGGCTTTAAGTAGTTCTTTTTAGGACATCCAGGCTTGGTGCAGATTTCCACAGTCTGCATTCTAATTTTTTTTTTTTCCATTAAGGAGGATTTTGCTGTGAGTCAGTAATCCGGGCAACACTTGTTTTCAGAGGACAGGCTTGGAAATGTGGGCTTACGCCCACCTTTCAGTTTATATCGGGGAGAGTCAGAAGAAATGCAGTGGGCTATTTTCTCAGATCTACATCCTGAAAATAAAGGTAGAGGCATGAACTACAAACCAAGATCAGCACACCGGTTTCGAATTAGAAACGCAGCCAGGAGACAAGGTCCTAGGTCTCGAGATAAGACTCTCTTACATGTGGACAGGCTTGCTCTGGGGCTTAAGTTCTCCATCTACCAGTTTTCATAAAGGACAGGCTTAATGCCTTGGGACCCAGTCTCCTTTCTAATTTTTGTCAGGAAAAAACAGGCTTTGTTCCTTGTGCTCGTGTCGCCAAACTACATCCTCACAAGGGAAGATAATGTAGTTATTCCTTTGTACTGACGAGTGTATATCACTTGAGAAAATTCACTTAAACAATAAAAAGTCACTAGTATGTGTGGAACAGAAGGTGGCCGAGACGGATATCCAATCAAATAATGTATCTGAATTACAAATCTTACTTGAGTACATGGGTATGTGGAGGCAGTCAATGATATTTAACTCACCTCTAGTTTAGTCTGTTAGTCAGAAAACTGCCTTGTGGCCATGGAAGTGTTAGTCGCCCATTGGCAGTGTTGATAATTGAGGCTGAGTGTGCTGTGAGGAAGCGACTGGATAGGGGTGGCAACAATAGCCACCATTTTGCTGTATTGTGAGTCATTGTGAAGTTACTTCTTCATGGCGGAAAGAACAGCTGCCTCGGAATTTCTCAATAGCAAAGCTCAGATTACAAATTCGAAGAGGGACTGGCTTAACCACCATAGCAAGTAAGCTGAGGTATTGATATTGAGATCGTTCCTTCAATGTGTTCTGAAAAGGCTCGTTTTAGCCTAGCAGAGAAAAGAGAGGTGGAAGTCTCCTGGAAATCTCGTAACAAGAATTAGGGAACCTTGTGATATTCATGAGTTTTCCCCCAGGTACACGTGACTCTCCAGAGACAGGCCTGAGGGCATCAGAGGGAGATCACGTGACGTTGGAGTGATGGTATGGCTCTCAGTTTTTAGTTACCCTTCTACCTTCTTTGGTAAAATTCACATAAGCACTGCGAAAATGAGAGTACCTGTGTAACATAGCCACCTACCCGCCTATCAATCAAAAGGTCATGTCTGCATGAGAAGATTCTTTTGAGGGCAGAGGCGTAGGCTAACAGACAACTGTGGTTAGTTAACTGGCCTTAGGTTTCGTCGGTGATGAGGGAACCTATTTGAAAGCAATGGGAGCGATGCTGAACAGTAACCGTGTTGAAATTTGGAGCCTGTTTGTTAACGAAGGTGCTTTAGAGAAGAGGTAAGTGCAGATGCCGTTTTTCTGTATTGTAGCAAAAATGATGAGTCATTATGAGGATACTTCTTCATGGCAGAAAGAACGGCTGCCTCAGAATTTCTCTGTAGCTAACCTCAGACTACAAATTCTGAGAGGGACTGGGTTAAAAAAAAAAAAGCCGAGATTTTGACATTGAGACTGTCTCCTCAACTTGTACAAAAAAAAAGCTTCCTTTAGACTAGCCAAAGAAAATGAGGTGGTTATCTCCTGGAAATCTCGTAA
>NW_011888801.1:15624189-15625396 GCF_000151845.1 Pteropus vampyrus | reverse complement strand
GGAAAAGACAGAAGAAATGCTGTGACTCGAGGTCTGATCTCGATCTCCTGCAATAGGTGAAGAATTGGACCAGCAAGCCAAGTCATCACTCTCGCTCCTAACAGAATGTCCAGGCCTGGAACCAAAGATCTACTTCTTCAAAAAAGATATTCTTACCAGTGGAGAGTCTGGCCTTGCGGTTTAACGTCTCCAATATTCTAATTTTAAACGAGGACATGCTTTTGTCTTCAGACGAGGACTCCTTTGTATTGGTGTTAGAAAGAAACCAGCTTTGTGTCATTAAGCTGAGTCTCCATCATTTGAACGGAGGACAGTACTGTCAACTGAAGAGAGGTCGCCATTATTTTTGGTACTAATTGACAGCTTTGATCTTTGGGCCATGTAGTGCACATAGTTTCTGTCACAGGGTCTAGGATGTTGGTAGTGTTAGTAGTTCCTTAGTCTAGTCTGTCAAAAATTAGACCGTGATAACTTTGAGAGTACAGGCCAGAGGGAGTCACGACAGAATCACGTGACCGACCGTGGAAAACAAATGCACATCCAGATACTAAATTGTATGAAACTTAGAAAGATGGGATGATCTAGTGCTCCCTTTGTAATGAACAGTGCATGTTACTTGAGAAAATTCACATTATCACTGAGAAAACGTTTTAATACGTGAAACAGAATGTGACTGAGTCATCCTCCTTACTGACTTCCTATCGAATATCGCGCCCACATTACAAATGTTAGTTGAGGTCAACGGTATATGTGCGAATTCAATGAATCAGAATTCATTTCAGGTTTTGTCTGTGTGTCAGGATATCTGCTTTATGGCAGTGGGGGTGCCGTTCGCACATTGGTCGCGTTGATAATTTGAGCTTGAGTGTACTATGAGGTAGCGAATGGATAGCCATGGAAACATTAGCCACCATTTCGCTGTATTGTAGGAAAATGCTGAGTCATTGTGAGAAAACCTTTTGATGGCGGAAAGAACGACTGCCTCAGAATTTCTCTACAGAAATCCTCAGAATACAAATTCTGAGAGGGACGGGGATAAACACCATATGAAGAAAACTGAGATATTACATTGAGGCAGTCCCTAAAACATGTACTGAAAATGCTTGTTTTTGCCTGGCAGAGGAAAATGAGGCGGAAGTCTCCTGAAAATCTCGTAAAAAGAATTATGGAATCTCGCGATATTCATGAGGCTTTCCCTAGGGATTCA
>NW_011888801.1:15621326-15622456 GCF_000151845.1 Pteropus vampyrus | reverse complement strand
CACTTTTCAAATATTTTGAAAAGGTGTGTCAGTGACTGGAAACAAGGTTGTATTGAATTTACTCTGAAGATGACACAGGGTTGGTGTCATCGGTCCAATTTCTATCGTAAATGCTTTCAACGTGGAAAGTCTTGAAGCTGAGCACCGAGTCCTCCATTCTTCCTCCTTCTAGGAGATGACAGCTTGATTCTGTAGGCCAAAGGTTCCGCAAGATTTTTGGTAGCAGGGGCCAGGCTCGGCGTTAGCAGGCCTAGGTTTTCAGGCTGGACTTTGTTACCAATTGGATGGTCTTGACGTTGTGAGCCTGTGGCTTTAATTAGTTCTTTTTAGGACGTCCAGGCATGGTGCAAATTTCCACAGTCTGTATTCTAATTTTTTTTCCATTAAGAAGACTTTTGCTGTGAGCCTAGGACTCCAGGCAACATTTGTTCTCAGGGGACAGGCTTGGGACTGTGGGCTCATGCCACCCTTTCACTGTATATCGGAAAGAGTCAGAAGAAATGTAGTGGGCTATTTTCTCAGATCTACATCCTGAAAATAGGGGTAGAGATTTGAACTGCAAACCAAAGCCAGCCCACTGGTTCCTAATTAGAAATGCAGCCAGCAGACAAGGTCCATGGTTTTGAGATAAGACTTCCTTCCATGAGGACAGGCTTGCTCTGGGGGTTAAGTTCTCCATCTACTAGTTTACATAGAGGACAGGCTTAGTGCCTTGGGTCCCAGTCTCCTTTCTAATTTTTGCCAGGAAAAAAAATAGACTTTGTTGCTTGGGCCTGTGTCACCAATCCACATCCTCACAAGGGAAGATAATGTAGTTATTCCTTTGGAGTGACGAATGCATATCACTTGAGAAAATTCACATAAACAGTAAAAAATCATTAGTATTCGTGGAACAAAAGGTGGCCGAGGCAAATTCCGAACTGACATCCAATCATAGATCATGTCCACATAACGAATCTTACATGTGGTCAAGGGTATGTGGAGGCAGTCAATGATATTTAACTCACCTCTAGCTTACTCTGTCAGTCAAGGAACTGCCTTATGGCCGTGGAAGTGTAAGTCGCACATTGGCGGTGTCGATAATTGAGTCTGAGTGTGCTCTGAGGTAGCTACTGGAATGGGATGGAAAC
>NW_011888801.1:15620114-15621276 GCF_000151845.1 Pteropus vampyrus | reverse complement strand
GTGATCAGCGAGAAACGGGCCTGATTATCACTGGTATATCAGCTGGGTTGATGGTGTGCTGCTCAGTTTTTAGTTACCCTTCTACATTTCTTGGTCAAATTCACATAAACACTGCAAAAATGAGAGTACCTGTGTAACATAGCCACCGAACATCCATTCGATCGAAATTTCATGACTTCATTCCAAGACTTGCTTGAGCGCAGCGGCATAGGCTACCACATTTGGCATCATTTGCCTACCCCGAGCTTTCTTCTGTGAACAGCTAACGTGCTTGAAGGCATTGGTGCGGTGGTCGCACCTTAACCACGTTAAAAATTGTAGGCTGAGACTCAATGACAAAGCTACTTGAGAGCGGTGTAAACTGTGGGCGCCATTTTTGCATATTGTAACAAAAATGCCGAGTCATTGTGAGCATAACTCTTAACGGCTTCAGGTGGGACTTCCACGCTATTATTAAATGCGGAGCTGAGGCCACTACTGCCGAGAGGGAATTGCTTAATGACCAATGCGTCAATGCTGAAAAACTGAAAATAAGAGCTTATGAGACGTGTTTTGATTACACTTGATTGAGAATATAGGAAGAGGAATCAGATGGAAGTCCTCTGAAAATCAAGCAGCAATCACTATGGACTCAAGCGGAGGTCAAGTGAACACCTGGCGCGATTCACATCGGGATCAAGGAAGACCGCGCAGGAATCTGGTGTCTACCAGGCGACTAGTCTTGTTTCTGAGGGCGTAGGTTTTTACTTTATTTCTTAGAATAAAACTGGCTTCAGAGTGTGAAATGGTTTGCAGTAGAGCTTACAGTTTAAATGAGACTAGCATCGTGTTGTGTTTTCCAACAGCCACCCCACTTACTCTAGTTTGAGTAAAGGTCTGGTTCTAGGGCCATGGATTTTGATAGAATTTTTTAGCTTTTTACCAAGAAGGTCTTGTTACCACGTGCCAAGTCCTCCACATAAGGGTCCGTTCAGTTCAGTTAGGCTACATTCTGTGTGCCAGCGTCTCCACTCTACTTCCTGGAAATAGGAGCAATGCTTCACTGTACTTCCAAGCTCCGCGATCAAATTCCATACAAAAGAGTTCAGGCTTTGTGCTCAGTTTCTTAGTGCCCACACTACCTTCTCTTACCAGGGGAAAGGCTTGGTGCTGTAACACATGG